>NC_069125.1:26869833-27175246 GCF_026914265.1 Mya arenaria
GTTCCCCATTTTGTCTTCAGCAAACAATATATTCTAGTCCTGAAGTGATTTTTTATTCTGTGAAGTTTTTTTTTCAAAATATGTGTTTGCTCACAATGTTGTTAGTTTATTGTTACTTAGATTAAATTTTAAAAGGTTATTTAATATTTACTAAGTAAAGGAATGCATTTATTTTATATTTTATAGATTAGTAATTACTTTTTTTTTGGGGGGGGGGAATAATTGTGATCAAATCCTTGAAATTCGTATCTTTAATATACATGTAGATAAAATTAGACTTTGTTTGAATATCCTTTTTCACTCTGACAGTAACATAACAGTATTTTTTATCATAGATGCATTGTACATTTACATTCTGTATTGGAACTCACTGGTACATCTTTAAGTTCTGCTTATAATGGGTTTTATACGCGTAAATGTTATGTGTATTTTATTTTATTTTTTAAAGCTTTGCACTTATCAATGATATCATTCATAGTTCATTATGTAAAATGCACAATTTATTACTTAACATTTGGCCGATTGTCCAGAACTTTGTTAAGGTTAACAACGATGTTTACGTCATCGTTGTTAACTTTCAATTCTGATCTGCTCTGGAAGTTTAATGGTTACAATTGTGATCTGCAGTGTTTCTGACAAGATTTAGGAAAATGGTTTCAGATGTATTTGTTTTATTGGAACAGATTAGCACAACATCAAAAAGTTCACGTTTAAAAGTTAACAACGATCTCGGTAATCATGTTGTTAACTTTAACAAAGATCTGAACAATCGGCCTATTGACTGATTTTTTTTCATACATGTGGTTTAAATGATGGCTTTTATACATTAGATTTTCAACTGGCAAAACTTTTATCAAGGTCTTAGAGAAAGACTGTTATAACACCTTTTATTTCTATATTGAAAACAGTCTTGCACTTAGCTGGCATTTTATAGAAATAAGACTAATTTAAAGACCTTATATGGGATTTATATAGGTTTGTTAATATTACAATGGTTGTGATTTAAACAATTCTAAAAAAATATTACCAAAATACCTTTGGGGGCCATTTTATCCATGAATGTATTGTACCATTGCTTTTCTAAAAATGTTTCTACTGTGTGTGTATACCACGTGATAAATCATAAATGCTATGTGGGAAGGCAGCATTTTGCTTCGAATGAAGACTTAAAACAAAGATAACTTTTCTTTTTCTTCAGCATTAAGTGAAACAAAGGACAGTTGTGATGTATACTAGTGGGAAAAAGGAACTGTGCATAATCTTTGATGAGAATCTCAAAATATGGTGAAGAGGCATTCACTGATTCAACGTTGTTAACCTCCATTATTTCAATACCCCTTATACACTACTGCCCTATGTTTCGTTGTGTACTGTAGGCGATTTGGCAAGGAAAATCTTGTAATCATGAATAATTAATGAGGCAGTTTCATTGGATCAACAAGAAACCAATGCGGAAATATGCACAGAAACTAAAATTGATGTTTTCCCTGTAGTAAAAGTATTCTGGCATAAGCTCGATTTGAAATTGGTCTCCGAATCACTACACATTTTAAAACAGTCACAGAAACCACTCGCCTATAGAGACAGCTGACAGCATAGGGTAATTGAAGAGTATTTATTTGTAACATGGGAAGAATATAAGTATCTTCCATGGCAGAGAGTGTAAGACCCAAGCGCAGGGTGTTTTGCGGAAACGAGGTTTACCGATCGGGGTGAACCTATCTTTCCCGAGCGGCTATGGTAGATTTTTCTCCCACCTCAGTTAAACAAAATTAAGTAAAAATGTATTTTTTTGCTGGAACTCTTTTGTGCTTAGTGAAACTAATTGCGTACGGACATGCGATAATTCGTGGTTGTCATGGATATTCACGCAGTGGTTCAGAGTATGTAAATGGTCTGATCGGTCTTTAAATAGTTCTTAGAAGGGTGAAGCATTATTTCTTGAAAGGTGCGTGAAATCTGTTTTCTGGTGACATTTGAATTCAAAGCGTGAAATAATTAACTTGCGTTCTAAATATCGCCACAAGACAAGGTTTCTATGATGCGCTACAGACGACAGTCTTCAATAAGGGAGGTAATTACAATGTGGTGACCATTAAAAGAAGTTCCATACGGGCATTTTATCTTCGCCGTGGGCAAGATAAGAATTTCTAGCATGGTTAAATTAATGGATCTACTTATCTGAGGTGGGAGAAATGTTGTCTCCCCTTCCTCATGTATATTCATAGAAACAATATTTTGAAAGTCAATTTTTCCACGGTAATTTTTCCACTATCATGACACAGTTTCTGCATATTGCTTGAATATGTTGAAAATGAAGCATTAAATATGTTTGGCATTGCTTAAAACTTTGATTGCATTTTTATGTTTTATGCATACATAATCCACATAACTCTTTAAGAAATCATTATTTAGTTGTATGATAAATAATATTTGTATTGTAAATAATAAACAAAATATTAGGATATTGAAAATTACCAATTCAATTTTTGTTTGTAGTTTTGTTTATTTCAAATTAGTGTTTATAGCATATTTATTGTAGCTAGATTCTAGAAAAGTCATGTGACAAGATTCCATTTTGTTATGATTATAATCAGTAAATTAAGAAGAAATTATTTATTCTTCTTGTGTAATTACAGAGTAAACATATTAAGGATTATACTTGTAATATTATCGAACCTTATAATAATATAAAGTTCTGATTGCTGGTGACCCCATAAAATTTTGTTATCAGTTGATCGGGTGTTGCTTCATGATTACTATATATAATATGTTGGATAATTAGACAAAAATACATTATAGATAATGATACCACAGGTTGTATTATTATTATTCCTTAATTCACTTGCAACCTATTTTGCTATCCTTGAAAAGGTGAAAATATGTTGATTGTAATAAAGACATGCATAGTTTTTACATTATTCTTTCACTGGTCAAAAACCCCTTTCAAACTATTCCAAAATTTTAGCGTTCGGTCACCAGGGCGCATTTCAAAAGAGACCTTCAATTTTAGTGTTGGGCATCAGGGGTGGGTGGTTGGGGGGGGGGGGGGGGGTTCAATAGAGATGTTAGTCAATTTTAGCAGTAAAATAAAATTAAAGTAGTGTCATAGTTTCATTATTTTGCTACATATATCAGTAAATTGAACTTGAGCCAGTGGTAAAAATGAACACAAAGTCACGAACATAAAAATATCTGTGACGAAGTTGAAAACATAAAAGTAATCAAATTGTCTTGTCATTTGAGACGTTTATACAGATTTAAGATATAACTAATAACCCTTATTGAAATAGGCCCTGGGTCAGTATTACAAAACATCTTAAGAAAATTTGAACTCATTTTAACTAATTTGTAAAATTTGGAATTTTTACATTTCTTGAAAAAAGAGAGTTTAAAATGGTGATTTCATCTTTAAAACTTCCATATTCTAATTGCAGAATATACAATAAACACAACACTTTCTTCCAGTGAAATATGAAACAGATAAGGAAATGGTTGAATTTAAGGAAAAGGTAAAATTTCAACTTATGATGCTTCTGTAATATGGCCCCAGGGGAATCCAAAATTGACCTAATTGGACATTGGATATTCAAATACTTGTTACACGGTGAACATACTTGCACTTTTGTAAGGGTATATTCTTGTTGTAATACCATCTTATAGTAGACATATATTTTCATTAAATATATTCACAAATCAGGTGTGGGCTTTTTAAACCTGTTTATTTAGTGGGTGCGTATCTTTTCAAAGAAAAAATTTAATCTCATCTGTTTTTCAAAGAATTAATCTGGCTATTTTTGTAGCCTTGGTGTAATTTGCAGTATTATGCAAACACTAACCTTGGCCATAACTTTTTATACATTCAAGGTATTGAAATAAAATTTGGTACAAATTTTGCCAGACACAATATACACATGTATAGTAGGAACAAGGGGTATAACTCTGCATTTAGTTATTATTGGGTTATGCCCCTAATTTGTGACTGAAAAAGCAAGAACAGACGGTCCTTGGTGTTTGCTGCTAGCGCTGTTGTTGAGTAGTACAGTTCTGTTTAACCTTCTTGATTCCAAGAAAATGGAACATAACTTTCCTACTTTTACAGCCATCATTTTTAAATTTTTGTACTAAAAAGTTTGTTTTGGCAAGAATTTTCTGAGGCTTGAGGTATATGTTGTATTTTCGCCAGTCCCTAAGAGTTTTAGACAATGGGGTTTGACTATATATAAAATCCAGAATTTAATCATGTACAAAAAGCTACTTACCAATGCTGAGCTTCCAGGCATGTGCTTATTTTAAACACTGGTCTTGGTTATTGTGTTTTTTAACCAGTGGTCAACATACATGTAGCTCAACATTGACATCACAAGACATGTTATGACCTCATGTTTTATTTTCCTTTCGGAAACAATGATACCATTGTGCCACTCAAAATTGTTTCCTCACATTTGTTGCATGCTCATTTATAAAAAGGCCCTTATCTCTGTGAAAAAACCTTTTGCACCTAACAATGTTTTGCAATGGCAGGCATACTATGGGGATTATGACAAAGTGCAATCGTGTCTAAATTCCACCCCTGGAGCAGGGACTTTTGACAAGGTACCTGGATTAGGTCTTTGGCGTAAAACATACTTTTTCCCAGATGGCGGTCTCACTGCAGACTGCCAAAATCCATGGCATCCTTTGAAGTAAGAATGTGATCAAGGCCATGTCTGGATGGCTGTCTCACTTGACCTGTCAAAATCCCTGTTTATAAAAGTTAGGGAATAGCCACTGTTTAAAGCTGCACTCTCACAGATGACAACTTTTTATAATTTTTGAATAGCCAATTTTTGCGTAAATGTCTGCAAACCAGTAATATAAGACTGCTGACAAAAGAGCAGATTGCGTTTTTCATATTTACGTTCGAAAATTGATGTTTTATGGCTAGCTTTAATATAAAATACCAATGAAAAAAAAATGAAATTTTCAGCAGTTTTCCAAACCATTGAGATCTGTTCTATTGTGAGTATGTTTTATATGTATCTGAATTGAAGGCACTGATGCCAAAATGAGCTGCTTCTGAGACAATAAAAAAAAGTTCAAAACTGTCGATTTGTGAAAATGCAGCTTTAAAGTCACGTGTATCTCCTGGTGGGGCAAAACCTTGGAAGGTGCAAAAGGCTTTATTCTCAACACCCACCAGTTTTATATGTTTGTGAAACATTCCTGTTTTAGTCCAGTATTCCGTGTTTGTTGGCCTTTATATTTGTGATAATCCTCACTTTCTTGATTACATGCATGCGTTTCATGTATTTTGATTAAGAATTTACTATTTTATCATTATCATTAATAATTCAATAAATTCTGAAAAAACATGTATTTTTGTATTGTATAACTTTTACAGTAATCAGACCAAATAGTGGTTGTTACACAGTTAGCATAACAAGCTTAAATAGCTTATTTCAATAAGCCAAATTTCTTTTTTACCGGGTAATCTTGATTTAACTCAATAAAATAGTTAATCAAGATTATTAGATTGATTATTAAAAATGGTTCACAAATGGTACGAAAACAAAATAACATGCGTAGCTTAATCCTGTTATAAGAGACTTAAGATGTTTTGAGAAATTGGGGCCTATATAAGCGTCATTAATGTATTGTATAACTGGATCATAGGACAAATATACATAACAGGGATCAAAAATTCACTTTCTTGGTGAAAATTAGTTCAGGTGTGATCTATATGCAAGGTGCATTTAATGATTCAACACGGCAGGACACAAGCTTAAAATCTCAAAAAGGACCTGTTCATGACCTCTATTTATTTGAGGTCAAAGGTCGATTGAGCCATTTGCCATTAAAATGGGAGTTATTGAATTTGATTTCTGAATGATGGGCAGTCTTGACAAGTGACAAATTCAACTCTTGGAATTCTTCTTGATTTTAAGTCAGTTGGAAAATTTTGAAACATGACATTTATGAACAATCCTCAACCTTGAATGTTCTGCTCGAGAGCTCACGCAGTGAGAACAGAGAGTTATGTAAACATGACTAAGGTAATGTGAATTTGGGCCATATTCAAGGTCACACTTATCTTCATTCTAAGACATGTCCAAGTGAATCTATTCAGTGTTCATTGTCCAATGAAAACGTTTAAGATTTTGCTCCCGAGGTTATGATAAAATCTAATATGGATTTACATGTATTTAATAGGGCACCATATAAACAACTAAGCATAAATTAAGATCATTTTTAAGGATGACATTGTTAAAGGAACATCACTGTAGGTTTTGAAATTCTTTATTAAATCATGAAAAAGATTGCAATCAGCCATAATTGACATTGCGCCAAAAAAGGCCTATTTGCATATCAAAAAACGTTGCTATAGAAATACATGGAGGAAACATACATTGTAATTATTCCTGTGAATAATGGATATAAATTTAACTAATAAATAAAAATATAAATAATAAATGTAAAATTGCATGCATATATGAAATATACATGTAGATTCTAATAATAAAATACAATTTAAATCGTGCAAGCAAATAAATCTCAAATAAAAATTTAGAAATTGTAAAACATTTTTGTTCATATTATTCTGTATAATGAATACAATGTATATCAAAATGTCTTCTAAACGAGACTTGAATCCGTTGTATGTGTTTTAAAAGGTTTAGAGAATTCACAACTACATCCTAACACAACATCACACAAAAAAAATCATTGATGCCATTGAAAAGGTTTGAGAATGCAGTTATTGGAATGAAGATGTCGTTGGGCCTGTATCCTTGGGTCATCCTGGTGTCAAACAGGAGGGTCTGATCAATTACTTTAGTTATGAAACTTGTTATGTAGCAAGCTTTAGTGGAGACATATTTAGTGATAACATTGCATAGGGTATATGTGGAGTGGGGGGGGGGGGGGGGGGGGGCGGTGGGGGTGGAGGGTTAAAACTCAATGTCAATGTATTAAAATAGACTTATTTAGGAGTTATGTATAGTGGTGAAACTTTGCATGCAGCAATTGAATTTATAAAACATAATTTGGTATTGCATTTGGGGTATCTAGGGTCAAGATTAATGTAACTAAAAATAGAAAAGCAGTTTCTTCTCAATAACTTATGCTAGAGATGACTTATAGCAAGAGCGAGATGTAGCAAGAATATGTGAAGAAGTACCTTGTGATTGCTTTTGGGGTCAGGAGGGTCGAAATCATGGTAAATAATGATTCCTTCTTGGTAGGGTCAAGGTTGCTGTAAGGTAAATTAGAAAAATGGTTTCTGCTCAATAAATTGGGTTACTGAGAAATAACATATACTGATGAGAATGTTTGGATGAAACATGGTATATAGCAAGTGAACATGTATACTTATATTGGGATATTGTCATGGGTTGAAGGTCAAGGTCGTTGTTACTAAAAAAAGAAAATGTTTTCCGCTCAAGAACTGGAGTAAGAAATAACTCATATTGATGAAACATGTCGTGTAGGAAGCTTATGGTAAGGTTTAACATGTGGGATTGTTTTTTTGTTCAAAAGGGTCAAAGGAGCTGAAACTGAATTAACAATTTGATAAAAAAACTTGAATTAGGACTAACTTAGTGTTGAAACTTTCGTACACACCAAGCTCATGTACATTGGGGCTGCATTTGGATTTTTTTTATCAAGGCCAAGTTGTTGTTACTAAAATTAGAAAAGTCAAGGTCATTGAACATAAAAAATAACCAAAAGTTTCAACTCAATGAGTTCAAAATAAATTGTAGATAAATATATATAAAATATGGTATAACAAACAGGAGGCTCAAGTTCAACCTATCCTAAGGTTGGATTTAGGTAAATTTACAGGAAATCAAAAACAGGTTTGGCTTAAGAACTTAAAAATGCTGTGCAGTTATACACTTTGAATATAGGAAACTGTACAAACTAGAAAGTAGTTTAGGTTAGTAGGGACAAGATGAAGATCACTGCGTATTTAGATACCCAAAACTTTTATGTGCCAAATTTCCTGGTTGCACAAATTAAAACCCTAGTTTCGTCACATTGCAGCATTTCTACCAGGTGATTACACCAGGGTGGATTTCAGTCATAAGGCAGATCCTTGTTTCATCAAATATCTAATCCTGCTTTTCTCTGTCTTCTTCATTTGCATCACCTTCATCTTGATCCTTTTCTGTGAGATTTTCATAGTGGTTCATAAGCAAGAAAAAGCCTGCCACAATATTCACATTGTCTATCAGAAGCCTAACTTGGTTCCAGTAAGATGTTCCACGGTACTGCCAAAACCAGAACTTCATATCAACCAGAATAATGTAAATTGAAACAACAAATGCCACTGTGAGAGAAATGTCTTTCAAGAAATATCCAGCTATAAAGCAGAGTCCAGCACACGCAAAAAGGAGGGTGAAAACATATCTCGCATAAATTCCACCCGGAACAAGCTCATCAATAGCTTTCTTGTCCTCGTAACTTTCGTTCAACAAGTATGCCTGCGCACAAAGGTATGTGGCAAGACAGAGTTCTCCAACCCGCTGCATAAGTTTTGATTCTCTGCCACTCTTCATAAAGGCATACAAGATGTATAGGCCAAGACAACCAAGATGACGACTACTTAATCGATTCTGAAAAATAAATGTATGATGGTTTTAAAATTATTTTAGTAATTTTTTTAAAGTGTCAACTTATTACACTTAAAATAGTTTTAAATTAAAGCACTTGTTCATTATCATGAAAAAAAATAATTAAAGTTAAAAAGAGCACCACAATGCAAGTGTGTGTTTTCTTTTTTGTATTTATCCATAAAATGTAATGAGAAAATAAATACTGAAACCAGGGAAATGCGACTGACCCTTGAAGTGTTTAATGGAGTTCATAGTCAATACAGTGAACATTTCTGTTAAGTTTCATGTTAATAATTTTAACAGTTTTTAAGTTTTGGTATGACTATTTTATTCTTTGAAAAACATACAGCTCAAACTATTAAATGAAAGACAATATACATGTACATGTAAAAATTGAATACAAATGAATGTTAACATGTTGTGTTTATAATACAGGCACTCACTCTGACATGTCTTGAGTAGTTAAACTGTTTGTTCGTATAGGCATTCACAGCGAGATATGCAAGTACGAGGCAGTAGATTAGCGAGGCATGCTTCACTTTGATCTTGGCAGTAAACATCACTCCGGACAACAGACACAGTCCAGATACTGCATAGATAATGTATGGGTGCATTGGTGGGTATCTGAAAAACATACAATGAAAATATGATTACATGTAGAACTTAACTCCTGAGAAATGAATAAAGCCTGAGAAATGAATAATAGAGTATATAATGTGTGGAATTGATATTCACTTAGTGATTTGGGACTGAAGAAAAGCCACCAATATACACAATGCCTTCTTATGTTACAAACCTTGTTTCATTTGCAAGCAGACGTAAATATTTAATATTGTAATAAATATTATAACATCAAACACACATAGGTAAACTCTAACTAGGATCCTACTCTCACATCCTTATAATGAATCAATAATTCGTAGTCCACTCATAGATAAGATTACTATGCCCAGATTCCCAATGAAACTAATTGCCTCAGAAAGGTTAACAAAACTTTTACTTTAAGCCGATCATTAAAATGTTGATTCAAGGAATAGTTAAGTTTACTTGATGTCCAAACGTACGTACAATGTGCATAATAAATACATGTATGCAACTGGACTAAACAAAAAAGTGGGCGGGGTAATGTAAACAAACTGGAAATTGTGGGATTTTACAGGCGCTAAACGTTGTCATCTGTATTTGATCATTCCAACTTACTTTTCCATCTTTAAAGCTCTTTCAGCTAGAAGCATTAGCAGAGTTACAGCCTGAATGTAGGGGAATTTCCCCAATAAAAACTCTGGAATCGCCGAACCGGCTTTTAACAACCAGGAGGGCGCCATGTTGGTTAACACAAGTTCCGGATTTTCCCAGAGGTCGGAAAATTTTAGACGAAATTTTACGTCGGGTCGCTGAATCGTAGCAGGCATCTCAGCAGGCGTTTCTTTGACGCTGAAAATAGATACAGTTGAAAATAGTTTTTCATAATACTTAATTAATGTAATATATGAACGTATCATTCCAGAAATATCTTTGTATGGTTACATTCTACTATTTAACCGAAGCAAAGGAGTAACACTCTGCGAATACATCCAGAGTAAAACATGGGATCGATAACAAAAGTAATGAATAAATTGTAGAAATGCTATGTTTAAAAAAAGTGATGACGATTTTCGTGAAGGCACACCTGTAATCACTCGATACCGCACTGCTGTACATCACATGCCCGCTTACATCGTTATCAGATTGATCAAATCAACCGACGACAGAATGATTTATGACATGGTTTCTTCTCCCCTTTATCATACTCGAGTGAAACAATTGTTTTTTTTTATTAATTTGATATAAATGTTTTCATTTTCAAAACAGTGTAACGTAACTTTGATAAACTATATGAAATCCGCGAATTTATTATCCCTGAACCCAGATTTTAAGGATGTCCATATTTGTGAGATACAAATAAAAAAATTTGCTTTGGGAGATGCCAAAACGCATGTTTTATCAGTCATAGCAGTATATAATTTAAGATAATCATCAACTTATTTCAAAAGTGGTGCACTGAACTCACACTGATGGTCAACAAAGTTAAAACAACATCGTTAGTGATATAAATAGTTGAAAGACGCTATATTGGAGAGTTCACTAAAATTAACGAGAATTAGTGGTCAATGTTATATTTTGTCCAATGAGAAGGCAGCATTTCTCAAGTTTTGCAATTCATGTATTTAAGAAAACCAGCATTCAGCCGTTAGGGATTTTATTCAGGTGAAGCAGTAGATATTAACAGTGGTTGGCCTAGTTAGTGGGTAGTTTACACAATATAATATAGACCACTAAACAACTTAAAGATTATTAATTGGTATGCAATTATACAAAATAATTAGCTTTCCGACTGCGTGGTATTAAACCATTTATTATCTTTGTATAAGTACATATACTAACGAGAGTTAACTATTATTAAATGTGTATCACTGTTTATTCGGTAAAAATACAAATAAAAAATAAACTTACCCCTTTTTCTTCTGTTTAACACGTCTTTCACTCATTATTTCCCAAAATACAATGTTGAATCTTACCTGCACACACACACTCTACATATCAAACTCACGGAAGTTCGGACCGGAAATTTTTACAACTTCAGTTTCGCCCGGAGGCATTTTACCGATCATTTTGACAATCGTTGTTATTTGTACATGTTCAATTTATTTCAAATAGTATTATAAGTTAATGAAAGGAAAACAATGCTCAATTCGAACCTAAACAAGCAAATAGGCAGTCTTTTCTGAAATTCTATAATAATGACCATAATAACAGGTAATAATAAAAATAATAATAATAATAATAATAATAATAATATGATGATGACGACGACGACGACGACGACGACGACGACGACGACGACGATGATGATGACGACGACGATGATGATGATGATAATGTTGATGATGATGATGTTGATGGATGATGTTGATGATGATGATGATGATGATGGTAGAAGAAAAAGAAGAAGAAGTAGAAGAAGAAGAAGAAGAAGAAGTAGAAGATTAACGATTTCACTACCAATACTAACACTACTACAACAACTACTACTACTACTACTACTACTACTACTACTACTACTACTACTACTACTACTACTAATAATAATAATAATAATAATAATAATAATAATTATAATAATAATAATTTTGTTACAAATGTCACATAAATATTCACTAAAATACTCAGTTAACTAGTGTGCAAATATAAATAAATAAGTCATGCAGCGATTGCATAATACATTTATTATTCAACAGACAGACATTTACATTTGACCATTTTTCACGCAAATTGTTATGACATTTGTTGCATGGAACGATTTATTGTGTCCTTCGAGACCACGTGCAATCTAAAGGAAAATGTCCGCAAGAGATATACACCGCGACATGTTGCCAATTCCCTTTAACCAAGCACGCATGTGTCTGTCACAAATCTAAATATTTCGGGAGAAGAGTAAGTAAAATAAATGTTTTCTTTGGTTATACTTATGTATATAATGTAAATTGTTTACGTTTTACATAACATAGATGAAGCCAAAGCGAATTACGTGCAGCCTGAATATATTTTTATCTTTATTATTATTATTCAAATCAGTCGATCAATCAAACTCTGTATATCCCCTTGATAAGAGATATGCATACATTTACATGTACAAATATATAGAATTTTAAAGAAACAAATCAACAATTTGTAATTTAAAATGGAAATAACGTATGAACATACATTTTCCAGATCAGTGGGTATTATCATCATACAACATAATAATATTTGTGTAACAATTTACACACATGACAGACAGTCACTAATAAATTGGTACGATTTCAAGAGAAAGTCCTTATTGTCATTATTGTCAAGCAGTGGCATTAGAGGTGCACCCATGAGTTTCATAGTAAACATGGATTCGTCCAATTGAAGTACTTCTGATTCAAACTCAATGCCGAAGCACAAAATAGCACACACATATTTAGTTCGCAATATAGTTGTTGGTGCACATCCATTGATTAGGTGAACAATTTTGTCCGTGATTTGAACATTGCAGTTTTGACAGAGTGATATTGAATCTAGTCGGCGGAGAGATTGACGGAGAGATAGCTGGGTGTGAAATTCTAAAGAGAGCAAAGTCAGAATCTGTCATAGTTCTCCACATTCCTGTCTCGTATGTATATATACTTATTGCATGCTTGAAAGATCTTTTCCATACGTATTTACTCGGCAATGTAGTAGGGTCAACAAAAACCTTGTTAATAAGAGAATTAATTAAGATAATATTTACAGAGTGTGTTACAAGTATCTGGAATAAAATTGTACTTTATAATAGTGTTAACGTTACAAAACATGAATAACATATATCTACGTATACAAATATTTCGACATATACTTTTACAATCAATGCTGAATATATTGTTTATAAACACAGGTTTCCTAACAATCACATCGCAGGTAAGCTTTTGCAGTCCAACCATTGCTTCACACATATCTAATCTTGTCGAAATATGAAAACGATGGGTTACCTGTCTTGACTGACATGACAGAGCTACTGTAGTTACTCTCTAGAATGACGATTAGTTGATTGATGTACACTGCATACAAAACAAGTTGACAATACTCCTCCCCGCTTAACTGAGCGTTTAACATTAATGGTTTTCCACATATCCCCAACAGTCCAAGTTTGTAAAATACGCCACTGTGCCACACCGAGTCGAACGCAGCTCTCTGGTCGAGACAATCGGTGTAAGCATTATATACCAGTCAATTGTAACCACGGCCCCCCAGGTCCGGGGAATAGAGGGGACTTTGACTTTCGGTCCAGCCAAGCCCGGGTAAATTCCCCGCCCTACGGGGACGAACTGCTGGTAAAATCCCTGCCAAATGCGCCCGCACCCCAGGGACCCTAGGTAAGGACCATTCCCCGCTAATTTTGGCGCAGACAAAACCCCCGCTATCCCCGGTATATCCCCGGACCTGGGAGGCCCGTGGTTACAATTGACTGGTGCATTTCTTCAACTCTCAATCTGTATGTAGACTGTTTCCTGGAGGTTGAATGCAGTTGTAATGCAACTAAGGCCTTTCTGAAATCCTTGTTGCTTTGGCGACGGGAAGGGTAAATTATAAGTGGACATATGCATAAATGGTTGTTAATTCTTGTCAGCAGTATCCGTTCATTTTTTTTTTACAGATACACGATAGTAATGAGACTGGTCTTAGTTATAATTGCTGTTAAGATCGTTTTTAGTTTTACCCTTTCCTTTGTATATTGAAATAACTATGCTAGATTTCCATAGTTCTGGGACATACTTGTTTAAAAAGATTGATTAGCGCATTATTATTAGCGATTCTTATTATTATTATTGTTGTTGTTGTTGTTGTTGTTTTGTTGTTTTGTTGTTGCTGCTGTTGTTGCTGCTGTTGTTGCTGTTGTTGTTGTTGTTGTTGTTGTTATTAATCTGTTTGGTGGCATTCAAAGAAAATAATTGAAAGGAAGCAATTTGTTGATAAGAAGCAAGTAAATATATTTTGTATATCCATGCAATGCATGAACATTTGTGTCATTGTTATAAAAGTTCAAAGTTCATAGGTTATTTGCAAAAGCGGCTATCTTTTATCGACAACTACTACGCTTTATTAATGTTTTTCGTCCTAAACCGTGTTAAATTGATATGCGAACTGGAATTAAATTGTTTGCATTTTAAATGATAACCGTTGTTTAGAAGCGAAAACTCTTATTAAGGAATTGGTCTATACTTATTTGTTTTACACCGATTGTGCGGACAGCTCTTATTCGCTCTCGAGTTCGTTGAGTACCTTGTCCTTTTTCATGAAAAAATCCTCAAGTGGGGATCGAGCCCACAGCCTATTGGAGACAGAAATGTCACTAGAACACTCTCGCCCTGGTGGAGATCGAACCTATAACCTCTTGGATGCGAGACGGCAGCCTATGCCACTAAACCACTCTCATCCTGGTGGAGATCGAACCTATAACCTCTTGGACAGAAACTTATGCCACTAGACCACTCTCAGCCTTATTTGTATTATAGAATAATTTACCAGCGCAAATATATTATTCGACCTCTTGTCATCTACAGTTGGTCATTAATCATTGACAATCCTTGAGAAAATGTATGGAAGCAGGAACACTTTTGATAGCTATAATATCCCTGGAGACCAAAGAACGCCTTCTCCTGGTGGCAGTTGCAACAGTTATTACATTGGTCATGAACACGAAATGGTCAGTTATTTTCAGTCAGAACACAAGTACAAGTACTTGCATAATTTTTGGGATGAGTTTGACGCCTTTTTTTCGTTTACACTGAATTGGGAAAACACAACGCACACACACACACGCACGCACGCACACGCACACGAGTTGATCAAAAATATTTTTCTGATTATATTACTATGTTAACTTCCACAAAGGCTCTATTTTTCCGCCCCGGTGTTCACAAAAGATCTTTAGTCATTTCTTAACTTAAGTCGATTTTCTAATGTTTCTTCAAAGTCAAATTTAAAGAAAAAGTATAAGTTTTTTTTAACATCAAAGTCTTATTTTGAATCAATGATAATAAAGTATTTTATAGCTTATGAAGTTATTATATGATAAGTGAACAACTTAACTTAAGAATTTGACTTCAATTGGGAAATGACTTAGGATGCTTTATGCATACCACCACAGATACCTAATTGTTAAAAACTGCACTCAATATTCTAAAATTAACGAATCGACATAAGTCAATCAAATTATCAGTTGGCTTGATATTCGATAGTCTCGAAGTATTTTGGTCGGTCCCTGGGATATGGAGCCCACGGGTTTCGACTGTACGTACAGTGATTACAGTTTGTACTCTATTAATGCACTGTGAACTGCCGAATTAATTGAAAAAAAATAAGATGCAAAAATTGCTGTTGTGACTGGTAAATTTAAGTCTCTGGTCAGTTATATACTTATTTGCAATGGGATATTGCATATATTTTTCATATGTTCACAAAACGTTATTGGTTCAGTTCTTTAATATTTTATGACATAGTTTGATGTGTTATGCACCAGTCAATTGTAACCACGGCCTCCAGGCCCAGGGAATAGCTGGGACTTGGACTTTCGGTCCAGCCAATCCCAGGTAAAATATCCGCTCTGCGAGAACAAACTGCTAGTAAAATTCCCTCCAAATGCGCCCGCACTTTGGGGACATCATAGAACAGAACCACCGCATTCATTGGCACTGCGGTGTCACCTGGGAGGTAAAAACACGGCCCATTTCACCCGCTATCCCCGGTATACACCCAGACCTCGGGGCGTGGTTACAATTGACTGCTGCATTATTTTTGAGCTCGGTATACATTGTTAAGGTTGTCCGTCTGTCATTAATACAAAATATGGCTACTGATCAAGTTTCATTCTATTCCCTTTAATATAAAATATCATAATTGTAACGTGTTATTCAAAATATCCATGCAAAAATAATAAAATGGTTAATCAAAATGAATTAAACATAGAAAAAATCTCAATGCAAATAACTTATGTGCAATTACACATCTTTGAATCCTTATGATGGATGGCTTAGCTTAAACTTGGGTCACATTGTCAAAGACGTTAAAGAAATGTTAGGGCGCATAGCATTGGTCGTGTCTTTTAACTACATTTTTCACAGTGAGTGAACTCGTATTGCTCGAATTACTCGTTTGCTCGAACTGGATTTTAAGGACCCATTTCTTTATACTGACGGCAAGAATTGCCGCTTGGCTCGAATTTTCCGAGGCTCGATGTATTTTTGCTAGTCCCTATGAGTTTGAGCCAGCGGGGTTTGACTGTGTGTGGGAAATGTATAAAACGTTTTATATTGCATGTGAATGACTTACTGTATGTGTTTTAAGGCAGAAAAGGTGCATTTAAAATATGCGAGGGGAAGGTATACAGTATTTCAAAAATACAAAAATCGAATCCGAAATAGGCAAAAACTTCAATTTGATGGAAATTTGTAAAACGATGCATCATTGAAATTTGGCCAATGATTGCATCATTAAAATACTAGCAAATCTAAAATATTTCACCCATTTAAAAGCAAAACATAGCACAGTCTTTTATAGGCTTAGAATCTTTTTCCGCATCAAAAGTTATTTAGAAATTAACGTCACAAGTTGTAAGTTTACTTGTTTGTTTACATCGGTTGTGATTCGTGGTGACCTATGTAAAAACCCTTTTAAGTCACGTGATTACTCACCCTAGTCTCACTTGATTTAGTATCATCGTTTTTCACAAGTGTTTATTTTGCTAATGCAAATGAGCTCAAATCATAACCAGTACATATGCAGCTGCATAAAAGGTGTTGTCTAGAAAAATCAAACATGAAACAAGTTAATAAAAGATGGCTGCTTTCAACATTTAAATAAATACACGTAAACTTTATCTTAAGTTTTTTTGAAGTTATTGCTTCATGAAAGTGACAACATTGCCTGTATTTTAAATGGCATCAATACATAATTTAAATTTCTTCCTTCATATAATTTATTGTCTTCATGATTTTGTTTTTTACTACTACAACAGTCGCCAATGCCATTTTATGTCTCCTACGATGACAAATCATGCTCCAAATATAAAACAGTCTGATATTCCCCGCGGTTTTTAGAACACATCTCTGTTTTGCTGTTCCCTGAGAATTATAACCTATAATTTGCATAAACCTTCCATTCCCATACATCAAAGTAGATCAAGTTAAAAGATGTTAATATCAATGGAGCCAAAGTCCTCCCGAAGCAGTTTGAAACCCTCCAGCTGATGTCACTGCTGTTGGTGAAACATATCCTGTTCGGAAGTTTTTTTGTTCTTGAATTCCAAAAACAAAAACGCCAGGGTCGTACTTAGCCACACCCCACCTTACAAATGTTGGTTCCCCCGAAATAGCAAATGCTTAAAGGGGCACAGCATAGGTTGAGGTAATATGTATACATACTATTTTTAATTTAAATGCATTATTATAATTATTGAACTCATTTGACTGTAATGATCAGAACAAAAACATGATGTGTGCACGGATAAAAACTGAATAGCGATAACTTGGTGCTGTTTAGCTGATGAATGTTTGGCAACGAACCAATTGAAATCATTTATAAACGCTTTTAGCTTTTTTGAATTTTGATTTTCAATCATTAAAGTCAAATGATTTAAACGTAATATTGCATTAAAATTAAAAACAACATTTTTTTTTGCATCGACCTTTATTATGCCCCTTTAAATCCCGACATAAGGAATAAGAAATACAAATGTAGTAGGCTTTGATCAATGATATAAGATACTTAGTTAATTACGATTAAGATGTTTCGAAAAATTAAGATGGTGCTTGTTAATTTCATGCATGTTAAACTGTCTGAAAACGAAAAATTATATTCTTTGCAACTTTCGTAAACGTCTGACAATTTATGTATGGCGTTGTTCATTTGTTTTCATGAATATAAGAGTATGATTTTTTGCTTAAAAGGAAAAAAAAACCACACACTTTATTTCTGCCCAAATCAACCATGGTGCGTACTTATTAGATAAAGATTAATGTGAACTAGCGTACTTTTGTTATACAATGGCTTTCATATTGTAATTCGATTTGTTTTTCTGGTGAACATATCATAATAATACATTCTGTTGGGGACAAAGAATAATTTAATGTCAATTGATATTTGAGGTATTTTAGATGTATTTTTTTAATTATTCACCGTCTACCTTAAATGTCGCATTTAAGAACAACAATAATGTATTCACGAGATATAATTCAACATTTTGTTGAAATTAATTCGATGGTTGACTAAAACGATACGAAAAAAAACCAACGCAAATAAACATAGCATCAACCGACCATGTACAACCTACCAATGAAGTTTTATAGTCATAGGTCAAATGCTTTTGAGCTATTGTCCGGACAAAGGTTTGAAAGCACTGCGACTATAACCTTTAGCTTACTGACCCCTACTAAAAGGGACTATCAACTGGTGAAGGAAACCTTCTATTGAACGTTGATGGTCCAAGGTTAAAGCATAGTTAAGCTATTGTGCATACCGACCATGACCGTTGGACAGAACCTCCGACCGACCGAAATTTGCAAACCTAATCAAAGGACTGATACTCTTAACGTTACGTAAAGTCTTTAGAATAGTGGCAGGGATATGGTAAACATAAGATATAGTTCTATGTTATAACCTGGTTAGTAACTGGGCCATTTTGACTCGATACCGTCGCCCTCCTCGTAGAGCTGAACATTGCACGTTCTTATAAGGTTCATATTAATGAAGCTTTATCTTGTCATAAGAGATAATTCTTTGTCATAATATGATCGTAAATTAAGGGAGTATTTCTTTGAATTATTAACCTGCCATTTCTGGTAACTTGGCGTTTCTTTACTCGGTACCGTAGCCTTACGTGTAGAGCTAAACATATTGAACAATCGTACTGTTCTTAATGCAGCTTTAGCTGTCATTAGAATAATTAATTAAGTTCTATGTCATGATATGATCGAAGCCATCGAGAATTAAAATATTTTTACTTTTTAAACGACATCGAAAAGAGATTATCTTTTGATCGATAATCGGCGGATAGTACTCAATAACCTGGCAACTTTAGGAAATATTCAAAATTACCGCGTATATACCGACCGATTTATGAGGAATTAAAATATTTTTACTATTTAAATGACATCGAAAAGAGATTATCTTTTGATCGATAATCGGCGGATAGTACTCAATAACCTGGCAACTTTAGGAAATATTCAAAATTACCGCGTATATACCGACCGATTTATGAGGAATTAAAATATTTTTACTATTTAAATGACATCGAAAAGAGATTATCTTTTGATCGATAATCGGCGGATAGTACTCAATAACCTGGCAACTTTAGGAAATATTCAAAATTACCGCGTATATACCGACCGATTTGTGAGCACAGCTAAACGCGAAATAAAATAAGGTTGTTGTTTTTATTGCTGTTGTTGTTTTATATATTTTTTAACTAAATTGATGAGATTCTGTTGAGCGTATTATCCGACAACTGTTGCTTTCTAAAAAAAAAACATGGTCAGAATATAGAAAGAAAAACACTTTTCAAAATTAAGTGACAAATTACTTTTTTACAAATTTACTTACGAATGGTAAGGAAATTCAATTGTAATTTTTATTTTTTATATTAATCTCATGACTTTACATTAAAAGAGTCAAGGAAATTAACCTATTTGTTAATTATTGGTAAAAGGCCTGGTTTAAGGAATGTCTGGCTTGTTTATCCCCTGCTATGCATCCCCGGTTAATTGGCCTGTTGGGCTGAAAATGGGCTGCACCGTTTATGCTCTGACTGATCAAAGATCTGATCAATGTTAGCACAACTGTGGAAAATAAAGATAAGAACCAAATAACAATCGTGTGTAATAACCGGGATCATTTTGCAGTAGGAGAAGAGGAACTTATTGAAGAGATGAACTAGTCATTTAAATTATTCAAAAGCATTTGTGTCAGGTGCAACACACAAAAATATTTCAAAAAAAGCAACATTAGTTAGGAAAGGACAAACCTTGGACCCGAGACTCTCCTTGGGTTACTTGATATTTTATCAAAGAAATATGAGACAATAATTAGTATCATTTATTTACAATTTTGAAGATTTATTGATAACCAAATACTGACTCACCGAAATATTACGACGCCCATGCAACGTGTTCCTACTAGCCTTATTTTTTTTTATAAACGTACGTAGCTATTTATTTAATATCATTAAAATCAGGTCCACAATATTGAAGTGACGCTACGCTATGTACACAAGGTAATGGAATGAAGTAAACGTCACGATATGAATTAATGAAATTGCTAAATATTTTACATCTATAATGTATATATGCATAATTCAAAAACAGTAGTTATACTGGAACAAACTTCATCCAACGTATGAATACAGAAGTTTTGACAAAACCGTGACCATTCATTGATACATGGTTAGTTCAGCATTTGCAACGCCACTAGAACCCGCTTAAAAGGGTATTCTTTTACAACGGATCACAAAGTCATATACATTGAACATGAAGGGCAAGAACTACATAGAACTAAATGTTTAAATATTTTTCGTAGTTTAAATAACGTCCGAATCATATAATCAGACCTGTGAATCCCGTCATTTATCCGAGCAACGCTCACAAAATGCAAAACAAATTGCCAGCAGAGGACATGACATTGCTTTTGACGTCAACCAGTACAGACAAAACTTATCCCAGGCGAACAAACTTATTCTCAAATTGCATACTTGTAAATCACCTGTCAGACACAATCAGTGGTCAAAATATATCAAGGCTTCTCTCCTTTTAAAATTATGTTTCTCTTATTTTTACCATAGGCTGTATTCATAATTGTCATATTGTTTAAAGAACATGTATCATTAAGCACAAAATTCTGTCAAATCTGAATATTAGATTTTCGACATTTGTCGCCATTTCGTATGATATTCGGCAACATGGGTCTTTGATCATCTGGTAATTAAATCTTCTGTTCTGCTCATCAATCGTTTGAGCTTGTACGAACCTTACAATGAAGCCATGAACTTGGAATTGTGCTGATACTAGAAAATGTTGTTTAATAACCACTTGTACTTAAACGTCCCAGAGCTTTTGCAACAGAAGTGTTTATGCTAATTAGCTAAATGATGGATACTTAATCCGATATCCATTGGAAAAAGGGTTTCCACTCTTGCATTTATTTCTTGTCATTCACACATGAATTATAAGTCAATTTAAATAACATTATGCAACTCAGTAAGACAATCATATTCAGCAACGTCTTAAACTATAACAATTGTCAGCGTACTCAAAGGCACATTGATTGACATGTTTAAATTTTCCTCACTTTGCTATTGATTCTTTTCCGTTTTATTTTGTTTTTCAATGGTTACAGTATGAATAATATTACATTAGTACAAATGCATGCTTAGTTTGGACTAAATGTATTTTGTTCATGTTCTTTGTGCTTTTAAATGCATATTTCTTTTCGTATTTTCATTCGTGGCAGAAATAAAACAAAATATAGGTATTGGATTTATGCTTCAAAGGTAAGACCATGTATTTGACCTTGCTCTAAGCTTGTGCCATTATCTGATTTTCCAGCTTTTAGGTTCATGAATTCTACTTGAACGTGATTAACTGTAACTGTTTTTTTATTGCTGGTACCGCTATATGAATATCCCCCTTTTAGCCTTTGGCGTACTGAGTAGATTACTCCTTCGCGAATTGAGATTCTTTCTATCAAACTGATGTCCTCGTGTTGTTCTTTGTCTTTATAGGAAACGGTGACATTCTGGAACAACACTATTTTTTGGTTCTCCAAAATTTCCATGGTGCCAGTCAAACTACCAGGTCCAAATGGACGATATAGAGCTACACTAGTTAGAATTACATTTTTTGAAGTTTTGAAACTGATACCATCTTGTCTACCGCCATGGTTCCAATTGGTCTTTTGAACTTTGTTAAATCTGTTTATGAAAACAGTTCGTTTGCACCGCCTGTGTCTTATTTCTGTAAGAAATTGGATTTTTTCATCTTTGGACAAGATATCGTCTTGAACAACCATGTCTGTATAATCATCATAAGACATTCGAGCAAAATCGACAAGAAGTATCATCCCTCCAAGATGTTGTCTTAAGTCCTCACCAGTCATATTCTCTTTACCTGCTTTTGTCAAATAGTTCTTGGCCCATTTCTTACAAGTGCCATATACTTCTTCTGGTTGTAGACTCTGTGCTTCTTTTTCTTGCTGCAGTACCAATCTAAGAGCTTCTGGGGAAATACTCATAATTTTATCTGACTTAAACACTTGGTCGCTTCTTTCTGATACAAAGGTCAGACATTGCTGAATCAAATCCTTTTCATCAAATTTGACAGCTTGATCAATGATGGTACAAACATTGTCGACTGCTATTTCCTTTTCGAGAAATGACTTGCAGAGGTCTGTCAATAGTTTGATGTCGTATTTCTTTGCAACGTACATTAGAGCCATGACGGTTTCGGGCATAACCTGTATTTCTCCATTGTATAAAAACCTAAAATGATAAGAAATGTAAAAATTATTTTTTCCTGAAATTTATATTTATAACAGCGGCAGTATTGTATTGATATAAACTTCAGAAGGTTACAGGTACATCACTACCCTTATCAAAGAAACATGCTAGTGTTGATCTTCTTTTGTATTTTTATCATACCTGACGACCTGCCTAAAGACGCTTGCTTCCACATCCGGGATCTCGACGACGCCGGTTTCCGGAAGTGAACCACAGAACATTGTGTATAAGACCGGGGAGCGGCTGGCCAATATGAATCGATGACACTTCACTTCCTGTTTGTCCTCCCCTGCCAGGATCGTGACGTCACAGAGCACTTCGGCATCAAGCATATGCGCATTCGTGACGGCGAACGATTCAGAGTGTTGCCATGATTCAGACATTGTGCAAAGCTGTAGATATGAAAATATATAAAACCACACTGTGTTAAATGCTACGGTATATTATTTTACACATCATACAGATAGGCTCAAATTGGTACAAATAACAACACTTATACACAATCCATAGCGTTTGTCGTAAAAGTTAGATATATTAGTATTTTACTTCTGTTTAGTGTATTTGATAATACAATGAAAAATAAAGGGACAAGCACAGAAGCCCAAACTTTTGATATGAACAGGACTTGCTAAAGGCACACGCATAATTTAAGCAGACAATCTTAAATAATAGCATACGAGACAACACAATAATAAAGATAAAACAATATATTGAAAATAGCTTATTGATAATTCATAAATGTTAGACAGTTTTAAATTAATAATTTCTGCTGTAGCTTCATTCTTATTTATTATTGAATATTTATTCATACATGATCTAGCGGATATTGACTATTGTATCATGCATCATTTCCCAAACAAAAACTGTAATAATGTACCGTCAATTTATTTTTGAATAAGAATAAATTTACTAGATATTATATTGTTACGGTACTCCACATTATATATATCATATGCTATAGACCTTTTTTATATGAAAACAACTAGGTTATATTATATATTTTTTTGAGTTTCATACGCTGAAAGTTGTCATAATACAAAATAATACAATGAAATTAAATACAAAGTATACTAAACTTGCCATATTTGCAATATTCATGCATTTAAGTATGTGATTCTTGAAGAGCAGTTTGACTTCCTGCAAATATGAGAGTATCATCTGCATATACATGATGTAAAAGTAAGCATAATATCAAAAAAACATCATCATCATCATCATCATCATCATCATCATCACTTAAGTATCAACTTCGAATTAATAGTGTAACATTGATTCGAACTTACCCTTCAAATATGAAAATGATGTTGGTTTCGATTCTATAACGAAAGTACAGGTAGTGTATTTTAAGGTTAAGCACAACTAAATCAATTAGATTCATATGAACAGTATGAATAGCTCGAGAAAGTTTAGTACGTTGGTATTGCTTTATCAAACTTTTTTGCTGAAATTTCAATGGCCCATTTACTAGTTCGATATTTTTCTGACTTTTGATACTTTGATATAATATAATTTAGTTGTTCCAGTTTTTACCGTTGTTGTCAAAGTGTGATAAGTGTTTCAAATGATGTTGACTGTTTTATTAGCTTTTGCTTACACATATTTGTTTTTATTGTTTAACGATTTCACATTTTTTTTAAATGTGAATTGAGTTGAATTGGCAATAAAGGCATGACATTTGACACACAAATATCATGACAGGGCTAAAATAGAAGAAGTATAGCGTTTAGAAGAATTCAGATTTTACGCATTAAGCCGTAAATGTACTTTGTATTGATAGGTTATGGATACGTTATTGGTATAGTTAAATCCAGGAATTGACGCTCAAGGAGACTTAACATAGGGGAACAACCTTTTGACATTCGCCTCCCTCAGAACTGAAATTAAGATTATTTCAACATGTTGGCATGGTGTTAGGAGGTATTCTTAAAAGAAAATTCGGAAATGGTGCATTTTGAGCATTTTTGTTTATTTCTTATCTCTCCGATATTGATATTATTGGTAAACTTGGTTAATTCAATGCCCCCCTCCCCGACCATGATTCCGCTAGTGAAATCACATACGCTATACAAATATAAGTGTATTTCGCTAAATAATTTAATATGTTGTAAGTATATTTGTTAAGTGGGTGGAGGTATTATTGAAATATAACCATGTAAATTTAAGGTTTTTTTTACCTATTTAAGGATTGATCGCATATTTTCTTGCGTTTTTGCTTTATGAGCTTAGTGGGGCACCCGAGCCAACTCCATGAGGCGCGCTCGCGATTCCTGGTTATTTGCTAGCTTGCCCTACTGCGTCAATACAGCAAAAACGCAAAAATAAATGTGATCAATACTTAAATTATATTTACATTTTAATTGATAAGCCGACAACACATATTTGTATAAAGCTTTAGGCTATATATAGGAAAACTGACAAAATTAAAATTATACCAAAGTACTTTTTTTTAAATTCGTAATTCGTAGCATAAGTTCAAAATGCATATGATTTATTATACCAGGGTGGACAAAATATCCAATACTTGACAAAAATCCTTATCTTTAGCGGTTTATATCTGTGTTAATATAATGTACCAATTGCAATTATTGAATTGCACGTGAATGACTCACTGTTTATGTATCAAGGAAGCCATTCTTTAAGCTATAAAAAATATATCTAGTCGACGAAACTGTATAAAGAATTACAAAAATACAAAAACAATCAAATCCGAAATAGGCCAAATTTCCACATAAATATAAACTTTTCAAAATGTGTTCCATTTTTGTCGCTTTATTTCGCAATTTCCTTTTAACATTAGCACTGATTATATAATGAAATATGCACTACAAATGTACCACTATTTCGTATTTAGTAAGGTTAATATAACCGTTTGCGCTTGAGTGCCTTTAGAATGTTTTTTTTTTATATTTTGTATTTTTGCATACACTCTCTCATGTCAACTGTGTTCATTGTATGTTGTTATGTCTTACTTTTATGTTCTAGAGTTACTATATGTCATTTACATGTATGATTGAGGTGCAAGTAATGAAAAAAACTGTATATTATTTCATCTATATCAACTTTAGGCCTTTCAATGCTTATATGTATATGTTACGATGCGTTATTTTCCATGCCCTGTTATGGTATGTCGGAAAATAGCTTATTTAGCTAATATCTCTTGTTATCATAAACCCGACGATAAATTAAGATTTTTATTATCTTGCATCTTGTTAGGTTATTCTATTCTATGTTATGCTGTGTATGGACTTCTTTGATTTCATTATGAATCATAATCGACCTCGGACTGCTTCACTTGATTAAGTATCATGGGTTTTTAAAAGTGTCTATTTTGCACATGCAGATCAGCTCAAATTCTAACCTGTACATACGCTGCTGCATAAACTGTGCTATCTAGAGAAATCAAACATGAAACAAGTTAATGAAAGTTGGCAGCTTTCAACATTAAAATAAATAACTTTATCTTTGAAATTATTGATTCATGCAAGTGACAATATTACCTTTATAATGGCATTCACACATACTTCAACTGGCTTTATTCAAATGGTGTATTGTCTTCATGATTTTGTTTTTTACTACTACAACAGTCGCCAATGCCATTTTATGTCTCCTACGATGACAAATCATGCTCCAAATATAAAACAGTCTGATATTCCCCGCGGTTTTTAGAACACATCTCTGTTTTGCTGTTCCCTGAGAATTATAACCTATAATTTCCATAAACCTTCCATTCCCATACATCAAAGTAGATCAAGTTAAAATATGTTAATGTCAAAGGAGCAAAAAGCCTCCCGAAGCTTTTGAAACCCTCCAGCTGGTGTCACTGCTGTTAGGTGAAACATTTACTGTTCGGAAGATTTCTTTTTGGTTCTTGAATTCCAAAAACAAAAACGCCAGGGCGTACTTAGCAACATTCCACCTTAAAAATCAATTTTGGTTCCCCCAAAATAGCAAATGCACAACATAGGTTGAGGTATTATGTATAAATATTATTTTTAATTTAAATACATTATTATATTGGCAACGAAACAATGAAAATATTTATAAACACACATAATATTTTAACTGAACACAAATCATTTGTATTTTAAGTCAAATGATTTAATCAAAATATTGCATGAAAACTAAAAACATCATTTTTTGCCATTCGGAACTCCTCGGCCATTTTATCGAAAACAACCTCGGATGTATATGGATGGTTTACACACTCAAAAAGTGGTACGTTTAAGTCCGCTGCAAGTAGATCGCGTAGTAATTTTATTTAGCAGTTAAACTTTGTGAATTAACTCTTGGGATTCTTCATTATGTTTGCTATAATACAATTCAATGGCAATAAATTTAAACTTAGATCAATAAATACAACTCTAAAACACTACATTTAACTAATGATATAATTCAAAATTTTACGAACTACTTCAACAGATGTACCGGCATACATCCGAGGTTGTTTTCGATAAAATGGCCGAGGAGCTCCGAATGCATTTTTTGCATCAACCTTTTTATGCCCCTTTAAATCCCGATATCAGGAATAAAAAATGGAAGGTATGAACGTTCATGAAATTTTAACTGGTTAAAGTTATTTGTAATTCCAGTGACTGTTAGTGATTAAACTGCTTGAAAATGATTTCTTATCGAATTAAAAAAAATCCAAGGCACATTTTTAACGTTTATACATTGTGTAGATTTTATGTTTGAACGTTGGATGGCATCGTTATATTTCATATAGAATGGTAATGATATATCTTTATATTTTGGTACCTTTCCCTTTTACTACAACCAATATATCAGAGGTTCTGGGGCCTGTTTCAAGATTTAGTCGTAAAGTGAAATTATATTGGTGTCATATTTTATGTTATATTTGTATTTATTTGTTATAATTGAACGTTAGCAGTATTTAAATGGAAAAAAACACAAGTTGAAACAAAATCAGTTAACATGTTGCGAACTGTGACCTTCCTGCATATTCACATTTTTTAACAATAAGATATCATAGTCGTAAACCTTACACTGCTTAAAGTGTCAGGTACACCCGTAAAGTTACGGACAGAGTCTATGCAATGAAAACATAATTTATAAGACTATGGAATAATAATTTGATTTATATTAAGCAACTACACAATACTATATTTTCAAGGAAACGCATAAGGAGCTGAACTCTGCGGAGAGTTTATGCCCTTCTGATATTATTGGTTAGACATAACCTTCATACCGGAAGTTGTAGAGTAGGTCAGCGCACGCAGAATTTTTCGAAGCACCATTGCTGTCGGTTTTGATATTCCTTTCCACCAACCCACCCGCTTCCTTTTTGCCTGTCAAATCTTATGTCGTATTTCCAGCTCATATTCAAATTTATATAACAATACAATACATATTGGCTCGTGTCAATGCATTACAGCTGGCCCAAGTTTTTCAAACGATCTTTTGTACCTGATAAGAGGATCAAGCTAAGCACGCTAAGCTTAGGTATAAATTGGGTAATACTATTATTTTAAAGAGTTTTGAAAAACTAAAAGGAAATTAAAATTAAAGTTTATCACGAACTTTTTTTGTTTTCAAAAGTTGAAGTATGAAGTTTGGATAAATGAAATAAGATATTTAAACTAATTTCGAAAAATGAGGCCCAGACAGAGGATGGTACTTGTTAATTTCATGCGTGTTAAACTGTCTGAAGTGGTAATATTCTATCCTTTGCAACTTTCTTAAACGTCTGGCTATTTATGTTTGGTGTTGTTCTTTTGTTTTCATGAATATAAGAGTATTATTTTCTTCTTAAAAGGAGAAAACGTATCAACCTTTATTTCTGTCCAAATCAACCATTGTAGGTACTTATTAGGTAAAGATTAATGTGAACTAGCTTCCTTTTATTATGCAATAGCTTTTATACTGTAATTCGATTTCTTTTTGTGGTAAACATAAACGTTCTGTTGCGGATCAAAGAAATATTTTATGTCAATTGATATTTGAGTTGTTTTGTATGTATTTTTTTACTTTTGATCGTCTACCTTTAATGTTTATTAAAAAATCAACGCAAATAAACATTACATCAACCGATCATGTACAACCTACCATGAAGTTTTATAGTCATAGGTCAAATGCTTTTGAGCTATTGTCCGGATAAAGTTTTGAAAGCACTGCGACTATAACCTTTAGCTTACTGACCCACTAATAAAAGGGACTATCAACTGGTGAAGGAAACCTTCTATTGAACGTTGATGGTCCAAGGTTAAGGCATAGTTAAGCTATTGGGCATACCGACCATGACCGTTTGACAGAACGAACGACCCACAGACCGAAATTTGCAAACCTAATCAAAGGACTGAGACTCTTAACATTACGCAAAGTCTTTAGAATAGTGGCAGGGATATGGTAACCATAAGATATAGTTCTATGTTATAAAATGATTGAACCCATCGTAAATTAAGGGTCTATTGTTTACCTATTAACAGGGCCTGTCTAGTAACTTGGCCATTTTGACTGGATATCGTAGCCCTACTCCTAGAGTTGAACATATTGCATATTCATATACGGTTCTTTATGCAGCTATATCTGTCATTGGAGTCAGTTCTTTGTCATTATATGATTGAAACAATCGAAAATTAAGTGACTATATCTTTTAACTACTTCGAAAATAAATTCTCTGTTGATAGATACTTGGCGGTTAGTTCATAATAACTGGAAAGCTTCAGAAATATTCAAAATCGTCGCGTATATAACGACCGATTTGTAGGATAGACCACCTGTATGCAATCGCTAGATGTCGCGCGGCTAAATGCGATATAAAAAGGACATTGACAAAGGGTTGTTGCGTTATGTTGTTTGTTAACTTATTTAAGAAAATGTATGTGATTTGTAATTGTGTTGAGAATGCCTGGTTTCTTTATTTCCAGTTATGCATCCCCTGTTTATTGCCTTGTTTTAAAGTAGGCTGCACATTTTCTTGTGTTTTGTTTACTTGCAAATTGCAATTTAGGACTGTGTACAAAGATGGGTTGCATCGGTTATGCTTTAACATATCAATGATCTCATCGATGTTAGCAAACCTGTGGAAAATAAGGATAAGAACCTATTAACAATCGTGTGCAATACCCGATATATTTTAGTCAAGTTTTTTTTTTTTTTTTTTTTGGGGGGGGGGGCATTTATTCAAGGGTTAAGCCTTTAGATGACTTTAAAGCATTTGTGTCATATGCAACACACAACATATTTCACAGAAATAAATACTGGTTAAGAAAGGAAAAACATTGAGTCCTTGAGTCCGAGACAGTACTTATGCTATTTGATATCTAATTGAAGGAATGTGAGACAATAATTAGTTAGTCCAGCAGTATCATACATTTACATATTTGAAGGATTATAGATAACTAAATACTGACTCACAGAAATATTACGACGTCCATTCACCGTGTTCCTACTAGCCGATATTTTTTATAAACATACTTTACGGTAGCTAAATATTCAATCTCATTAAAATCAGGTTACCAATACTCAAGCGACGTTACGCTATGTACACAAGGTAATGAAATGAAGTGAACGTCACGATACGATGTTAATGAGATTACTAAATATTATAAAGATCTTTAATAAAGTTAATATAGGCATATGTATAATTCAAAAACATACTGTAGAATGGAAACTTCGAAAGCACAATGCACCAGTCAATTGTAACCACGCCCCACCATAGGTCCGGGGGTATACCGGGGATAGCCGAGGTAATGGGCCGTGTATTTACCTACCATGTGGCCCCGCAGTGTCGGTTGAATGCGGTGGTTTTGTCTTCGCGCCTAAAATAGCGGGGGTGGGTCATACCACCATCACGCATTAATCACGAAGGACAAGAACTACTTCGAACTAAATGTTTAAATAGTTTTGGTAGTTTAACTAACGTCCGAAACATACAATCATACTTGTGAGTCCCGTCATTTGTCCGAGCAACGGTCACAAAATGCAAACGAAGTTACCAGCAGCGGACTTGACATTGCTTTTGACGTCAAACAGTACAGACAATACTCATCCCAGGTGGACAAGCTTATTCTCAAATTGCATACTTGTTAATCACCTGTCAGACACAATCAGTCGTCAAAATATATCAAAGCTTCTCTCGTAACCTTCTAAAATAATGTTTATCTTATGTTTACCATAAAACTCGTAGGCTGTATTCATAATTGTCATATTGTTTAAAGAACATGTATCATAAAGCACAACATTCTGTCAAATCTGAATATTAGATTTTCGAAATTGCCGATAGATGTATGGACTATATCACCCAGTAAAGAAGTGGGGGACTGCATTTAGAAATATTTAGAATTTTATGTTTTACATATAAATGACCTGCTAGCGATTTTGTAATTTTATTCATCCTTAAATAGTCCTTTCAGTTACAGGGTTTTATACTCTGTTCTCCTTAGACCAGAACACCAGCATTTGTTGTGAATCCATTTAATGTTACATGGTTAGTTCAACATTTGCAACGCTAATATGTCAGCTTTAAGGTCATGACAGACTTTTATGATATTTTACAGAAGATTGTTAAAACAGAGTTATACAAAATTAATATATTTAAAAGGATAAAAAATAAATCAAAGGTTTTCTCTCAGGAACACTGTTAGTAAATAAGAATAGTCAGATCTTTAATGATTAAATAATTTGTTACGCATAATGAAATTGGCTGTCTTAGTCCTTTATATAACCAGCCACAATAATTATGATTAATTGTAGGTCCAAGTGCGTTAACAAGATGCATATCTGCCGTTTTTGGCTTACTGACAAACTACATAATTATATAAAAACATTGGCAACCTAACCCGTCGTCTTATTCACTTCGTATATTCATCTTTGTTGTCCTGTTTCCAATAAACAGAAAAAATGTTTTAAATGATTTAAAAACAGAAAAACAACATACTCGTACTGAATTGAATAATTCTTGAAACATATACATCATCATTAACAACGATTTCTATCGCCTGAAAATATATGAGGCACAAATACTAAATGTAAAACACAAAACATTCAGCATTAACCCCATTTTTCTATCGTTAATAATTATTGAAATAATATGAAGCGCAAATACTAAATTGGCAACACAAACACTTATCATTAATCACTGTTTTCTATCGTCTAAAGTTATGAAAATACAAAGAAGCACACATACTAAACAGGCAAACCTAAGCATCATGTTCGGTTCATACGGTAAAATCCCTATATGCGACCACCCCGTTTTCACGACCAACCCGCTAATGAGACCGATTTTTTCAGACCCGATTTTTTACCCCAATAATTCAATGGTCGTAAACCCAAAAAAACGTCACCCAGTAATACGACCAGTTAATCCAGTCCTGTTTAATTAATCGGTTTGTTCCTACTTTCCCAACCGCTAATTTTCTCACTAACAAATTTTCACCAATTATCTCTTCGCACCTGAAACTTATCTGTATTTTCTATACTGTTCAACAGAAAAATGAAATACACAAAAATCTTATTTTCTCTGTTTGATTAGTATTTCCTATAACCCCATACTACCTAAACACCATGTTCGCTGCATTCAAGTATATGAAACACAAACAAACTGTATATTTTACATGTAATAAATTCTGTTCTATTCTGTATATTCATTTTATAACTATCTTCAACATAACTGTTATGCAGAGTGACAGCAACATTATTATAAAGGACGTTAGAAACAGAAGAACTTAGAACTCTCTAGCATTGACCTTTCCATTTAGTCCCTCATTTTTGTTTTATCTCCAGAACACAGAAATAGGGTCAATATAAATAGATATATTCATTATGCATGTATAAAGGATATAATTTGCTCGAATATGCTTTGTACATTTTTGTCAGAGCAATGTTAGTTTTTAAAATCATATATCCATGTTCATAATTTGAGCGTAATACCATGTATTTGAAGTGCTTGTAAGGATGAGGAATAAACTAATTTGTCAGCTTTCAGGTCCATGAATGTAACCAGTATTCCGTTAATTTTCACTGTTTCTTTATGATCAACACCGTAGTAGGACAATTGCCCTTTGAGTGTTTGACGCACAGAGTAGGTTACTCCTTGGCGAATGGTAATCTCCTTTACAAGATTGATGTTTTCATACGTTTCGTTGTCCTTAAACATAATAGTGACATTCTGCGTCAACACTATTTCTCGATCTTCCAGGATTTCCAGAGTGCCTGATAAGTTACCAGGTTTACAAGGACGATACAGAGCTACGCTACATAAAATCACGTCATTTGGCGTTCTGAAACTGATACCATCTGCTAAATTGCCATGGCTCCACGGTGATTTAATGTCTCCGAATCTTGCTATGAAAGAAGGCCGCTCTTTTCTTCGTTTTCTTATTCCTCTAATGCATTCGATTTTTTCCACATTGGACAAGATATCGTCCTCATCGACGTGGTCCATATATGAGTCAAAAGTCATTCGAGCAAAATCGACAAGAAGTATCATGTCTCCAAGTTGTTGTCTAAGGTCCCCACCAGTAAAATTCTCTTTACCTGCCTTTGTGAAAGATTGCTTCGCCCATTCCGTACACGTTGCATACACTTTTTCTGGTTGTAGTTTTTGTTTTTCCTTTTCCCCCTGAAGTATCAATCTAAGAGCTTCTGGAGAAATACTCATGATTTCGTTCGACCGAAAGACTTGGTCACTGTTATCTGTTACAAAGGTTAGACACTGCTGAATCAAGACTTTTTCGTCGAACATCACAGCTTGTTCAAGAATGATACAAACATTGTCAACTGCAATGATCTTTTCAAGAAATGTCCTGCAGCGGTCTGTCAATGCTTGGATGTCGTATTTCTTAGCAACGTACAACAAGGCCATTGCAGATTCGGGCATTACCTGTATTTCTCCACTGTATACAAACCTGAAATAATACAAAAATGTAGCAATCTCTTTTTACACAATTCGTTTTTAAGACATCGGCAGTATTACATTGATATTTATTTCGTCTTATTGTTGGTATTGTTATAAAAGTGGTATCTAAAAGAACCTTGTTATTTTCATATTAAAGAGTCTAGAGCATAAACAATATGACATATGCTAATTTGTAAAAAGTTAAGCATAAATCGAAAGTAAATTGAAAGTTATTTATTTATACCTTTTTGTGTTTGGGTTATTTCTGTGAGAATAACTATCTAAGTTATCTAAAACGTTGTTTAAAAATGCATGATACAGCTTTCAAAATACGCTAGATCATGTATGAATACATGTATTCATTAGTAAGTAGGAATATACAGGGACAATTTAAGAAGCTTAAATTCCAACTATGCCATTGTTTAAAGACAGAAGGCACATTGCTTTCGATATCATGGACACACGTGAGTGTCGTCTTTTATGTTTGTATTTTACCTGACGACCTGCCTAAAGACGCTTGCTTCCACATCCGGCACCTGGACGACACCGGTTTCCGGAAGTGAACCACAGAACATCGTGTAGAATACCGGGGAGCGACTGGCTAACATGAACCTGTGACACTTCACTTCCTGTTCGTCCTTCCCAGCCAGGATTGTGACGTCACAGAGCACTTCAGCATCTAGCATATACGTGTTCGTGACAGCGAACGATTCAGCGTGTTGCCAGGACTCAGACATTTGTGAACCTTTTGATCTGTAAGTATATAAATTCACACTGTGATAAATGCAAATGTCTATGATTTAAGAAGCCATACGAAGTGGCCCAAATTTGTACAAATTACAACATTGATACACACAATATCGCTACGGTCGTAAAATTAAGATTAACATGTTCTTTAACACTGTTTAGTGTATTTAATAATACAATGAAAACTACAGGGACAAGCAAATTTAAGAAGCCCAAAACTTTGATCTTGTCAAACGCACAAACAAAAGTCAAGCAGACAATCGTCAATAATAGCATACGAATCTACAAAGTAATAAGGACATTATCAGTGAACCTAACTTATACATAAATCTTAGGTTAAAAATAAAACAACTGCTGTTTTTATAGAGGGAGCTACATTCCTATTTACTAATTAATACAATCATTCATACATGATCTGGCGTATTTTGTAAGTTGTACCATGCATTTTTAACAACGTTTTAGATAAAATAAAACAATCATACTCACAGAAATAACCTAAACACAAAAAAATGTAATAAATAACCTTCAATTTACTTTTGATTTACGTTAACTTTACTAGAAATTTTCATATACGAGGGCATACTCTTTATGTTCTAGACTTTTTAACATGAAAACAATTAGGTTATATAAGATATCCCTTTTACAACGATACCAACATTCTAATATTGTACAAAGTAATGTGTTCAGAATCGTGTTCATTTACGTTGTATGTCATTTATCGGTAGATTAACTTTTGTAAGTGTGTGGTTCGTCTGTGGTGTTTGCATGTGTGTTTGTGATGTTTATACGTTTGTGCCTCTAGTTTATTGTTAATTGGGCCCTTTCCTGTTGTCTCTTAACAGGGTTTATTTTCAATAATCGACTTTGGTAACTCGGCATTGGAAAAAATCCTACTGCTCATTAGTTCAAAATCAGACAGAAAAAAGTACATTTTGCCGTACAAAGAGAGAAATAATAGTTGATACATAAATCATTTAAACAACTGGCAGTGAACTAAAGTTTTAATGAATTATATAAACTATTGACTCCATCGCTTTAAAGTGCATTACAAACTAAATGTTACCATTCCATAAGTCGATTATAACCCAACTATACTTGCTCTAAGATGATACCCTGCATATACAAAAATTAACACAACAGCATAAACAACTAACCCACCACCAACAACAGCAACTACTACTTTTACTACTACTCGATTTCAACCACTATCTGTTATACCATTATTACTAGTCTAACAGCAACAACAAGAGGGCTATGATGGCTCTAAAACGCTCATCTAAGCAACGGACCACAACTCTGTGATAAAGCATTATGAAATATGTTGCAATTTAAACATATCTTTACTGTTCACGATGCCTTGTTTTATATTTGTAATGCAATGCAGCTATCTGTTAAGTTTCATTGAATTTGGCCTCGATATCTTTTTAAAGCAAAACAGTAAGTCGGCCATTTTGTTGTTGTTGTTGTTGTTGTTGCTGTTGACCAATCTCAATGCATTGTTGTATTTTTGTAGAGGGTCATGCAATGAAGCTTCCTGTAAGATTCAGTGAATTTGGCCTGGTAGTTCCAGAGGAGTTGTTTTAAAGCAAAACAAGAATTTGGCCAGGAAGTTGGCCAGACTTTTGTTGTTGTTGATCAATCGCGACACCTTGTTGTATTTTTGTAGAAGGTTATCCAATAAAGCTTCCTGTAAAGTTTAATTGAATTTGGACTGGTAGTTTTAGAGGTGATGTTTTTTTAAAGCAAAACACGAAGTTGGCCATTTTGTTGTTGTTGTTGTTGTTGTTGATCAATCGTGATTCTTTGTTGTATTTTTGTAGAGGGTCACCCAAGTAAACTTCCTGTAAAGTTTCATATAATTTGGACTGGTAGTTTCAGAGGAGATGTTTTTAAAGCAAAACAGGAAGTCAGCGATTTTGTTGTTGTTGTTGTTGATCAATCGTGACCCTTTGTTGTATTTTTGTAGAGGGTCATCCAAGAAAACTTCCTGTAAAGTTTCATTTAATTTGGACTGGTAGTTTCAGAGGAGATGTGTTTTTTTAAAATCAAAACAGGAAGTTCGACATTTTGTCGTTGTTGATCAATCGTGACCGCTTGTTGTATTTTTGTAGATGGTCACCAAAGGAAGCTTCCTGTAAAGTTTATTTGAATTTGGAGTGGTAGTTTTAGAGGAGTTGTTGTTTAAAGCAAAACAAGAAGTCAGCCATTTTGTTGTTGCTGTTGATATTGTAATTAATCAAACGTGCCTCCTTGTATTTTTGTAGAGGGTTATCCAAGGAAGCTTCCTGTAAAGTTTCATTGACTTTGGAGTGGTAGTTTCAGAGAAGATGCTTTTTAAAGCAAAACAGGAAGCCAGCCATTTTGTTGTTCTTGTTGTTAATCAATCGTGACCCCTTATTGTATTTTTGTAGAGGGACACCCAAGGAAGCTTCCTGTAAAGTTTCATTGAATTTGGCCAAGTAGTTTCAGAGGAGGTGTTTTTTAAGCAATTGTTGACGGACGGATGGACGGACGGACGGACGGACGACGGACAAAGACCGATCACAATAGCTCACATTGAGCACGTGCTCTGGTGACCTAAAAACAACAACAACAAGAACACCAACAACTACTTGCTATTTTACTACTACTACTACTACTACTACTACTACTACTACTACTACTACTACTACTACTACTACTACTACTACTACTACTATTATTACTACTCCTACTACTACAACAACTATTACGGTTGCTACTGCTGGTAGGGTGCTGCTGCTCCTGCTGAAGCTGCTACTGCTACTGCTACTACTGCTACTACTGCTCATACTACTACTACCAATGCTGCTGCTGCTTAAATGTATCTGCCGTTAAATTATTCTTGTTTGGTTGTTATTGTATTTTACTAAACAACAACCGTAAACATTTTTTCTTCTAATTGATTAAATTTTAACAATGAATCTTTTATATTTTTACAGACCAATGCTGATGAAATTTTATCTATTTACATTTCCTTTCCTCACTGACTCCAAAGTCATTAAATCCTGGGCTTATCAGCAAATTGGTCATCAGGCAAATGAAATGTTCGCCATGTAGAAAATTTTACTTCATTATTTAGTGTTCCTATTTTTTAAAGGTAAGAATAGTTTCAAAATGTATCTTAAGATATATGGCACAGTACTAGGTTTATGAATACAGAGTAATGATAATAAGATTATCAAAATATAAGGTTTACACAGTCAATAATGCATTGTCTTTGACTGGGATGAATTGGTACGTAGAAAACACAAACTAATAATTGTATTTTCATTACATGAAATATGATAATATGTTTTCTTTATTTACTTTTTGCAAAATATAAAAAACAAACATTTTAGCTACCGTCTTCTCACTAATGGTACTTTATTAAGCTACAGTTTGATGTTCGTGATGTTTTGTATTATGCATATTATTCAATACTAAGATTGCCATAAGGTTAATTCAAACTGCACCGTAATAGTGGGAAAGCTAGAACAATGGCAGATCTTCACCCAAACAACAGTCCCTCACTCACATGGAAGTTTATGAATGGTTCTCACCAGTTTTGACTAATTTTTGTCTAAAATTGTGCATTTTGGTGTAATTTAAGTATATCTTATTGGTACTACCATATTAGCTTACTAAAGTACAATACTCAGCTATATTTAATAGTTTGAGCACTATATATTCATATTTTTTATTTTTTTTTAAAAAATCGGTATTTCATTCCCTGTCAACTAGACATAAAAAGCCTTTTTCAAATTTGTTCTCAATTTTCAAGTTTATTTATACTCCTTGCCCACATAGGCATCAGAGGAAACAAACGGATTATCCAACATATATTCAAAGAAAACAAAGTGTACCAAATAACTGCAAAAACAGATGCAAAAATAAACATCTTACTATAAAAAAGATGGTAACCACACAAACAGCTTTTAAAAACCATATTGAGATTTCGATTAAAGGAAGATGACTCAATCAACATTAACATTTGTATTATGATTTAAACAAAATAAGCAAGCTTCACATAAATACCATTATCAGTACTACACATTAGATGTTTATGTTCAAAATGTTCGGATAACAATATAAGTTTTAATTTACATTTTTACGTCTTTCATTTATAATGCGACTGCAATTAAAAAGGTAGTGATATACATACTCATCATCTAATTCTTGACTATTACACAATGTGTAATAACTACACTATTCTGTTTGTAAATTAGAATTCAGACACCTTAACTTACAACAGCCATAGATAAATGGTTTGGTAAACATGATAAATAATTTTCCAATTTCAATTTAGTCTCCAAAATTCTGTAATTCAAACATTTTAAAGATTCATACACATTGCTACTCCAAGTTTGAATATACTGATCATTCAATGATGATTTCATTTTTTTCTCAAAATAATTAAAGAAAGGTATACAGTAATACTCTGCATTAGCCGAATCTCAGAGCAACCACAGCTATTAAGGGTATTCTTTATCTTCGCAGCCCATTCGCATTGTAAAATACCTTTGTCATGTAGGATAAACATAGTTCTGTATAAAACTGTATATTTTTTTGTTTACAACTACCATTTTACCCCCCCCCCCCCCACATCCCCCTCAAAAAAATAATATAAAAAAAATACATAAATCTGGAGTAGTTTAATATGACTGGCTTCTAACTCGACTATCTCCATAATGGTTGGAGTAGACATTTTTAATTTTAACAAGTACTTGTTAAAGCATTTAGATTTACGCGCTTGATCTGTTAAATATTTCTTGATCTTGCCAAATTTACCAAAGGTACTTTAAGTCATTTAAAGCTGACAGCATCTAATATATGTCAAACTAACAAAGCCCGGTTAATTTCACAATTTACACCTTGGAATGTTACAACTTTAGTTTTATAAGTATTTACAGATAAAGGCCATAATTTGCAATACTCATGCAAACAATTAAGTGATGCATGATAATTAGTTGACTTTGTGAAAATATGACATTAGTATGTGCATGTAAAAGTAAGTAAAGTTTCAGAATTAAATCAACATCACCATCACTCGAATTAATGGTGTAATGTTCAAGCGTTCGAACTTACCCTTCAAATATGAAAACGTTAGTTTCGATTTTGAAACGAAAGTACAGGTAGTGGAATTTAAGGTTAAGTACAACTAAATCAGTTGGATGAGCCGAGGAACAGAATAGATCTTAATTCTTCAGTTGGCATTGCTTTATCAAACTGTATTGTTGAAATATATATAATTTAGTTGTTCCATTTTTTACCGTTATTGTCAAAATGTGGGAAGTGATTCAAATGTTGTTTACTGTTTGATTTGCTTTTGCTTATACATATGTGTTTCCCTGTTTAACGATTTTACATTTGTATGTGAATTGAATGGAATTGACAATAAAGACATGGCACTTGACAAACAAATATATCATTACAGGGCTGAACATAAAAGAAGTACAGCGTTTTTAAGAAGTCAAATTTTGCGCATTGAGCCGTGAATGCACTTTGTATTTATAGGTTTTGGATAAGTAATTGGTATAGTTAAATACAGCGGCGGATCCAGGAATTGACGTTCAAGGAGGCGTTACTTTGGGGAACAACCTTTTGATATTCGCCCCTCCCTCAGAACCGAAATTTAGATTGTTTCAACATGTTGGCAGGGTGTAAGGGGGGATTCCCAAAAGAAAATTCCGAAATAGGGCATTTTGAGCATATTCTTTATTTCTTCTTTCTCTCTGATATTGACATTAATGTTATATTGGATGATTTAATCCCCCCCCCCCTTGAATCCGCTAGTGAAATCACATATGCTATACAAATACTAGCGTATTTCACTTAATAATGAAATATGTTGTAACTAACAGTAAGCATAAGTGGGTAAAGGTATTATTTAAAGCTAACCATGTATATTTAAGTTTTTTACCAATTTAAGGATTGATCGCATATTTTCTTGTGTTTATGCTTTACGAACGCAGTAGGGCACCCGAGCCAACTCCATGAGGCGCGCTCGCGAATTTTAATTGATTCTTCATTACGATTAAATATTAGCAATATCTTCTGCAATTGAGCATTTGTTCTTAATGAAATCAAACCGACAGCACATGTTTGTATAAAACGCAAACTGACAAAATTGAAATTATATCCAACTAATTTTTTTTCCGAATTTTGGAATTAAAATTCGTAGCATAAGTTCAAAATGCATATAATCGTTTAAACAGAGTGGACAACATATCCCATACTGAACATTATTCCCACAACCATGATATGCTTCATTAAATGTAAGTACATATTAAATGTTTATGGGTTTTGAGTGGATTTAGTTTAGCGGTTTACATCTGTGTTATTATAATGTATGTGTGAAATAATTGCAATTATTAAATAACACGTGGATGACTCACTGTATATGTAAAAAGGAAGCTATTTTTAAGCTATCAAAAAAGACATCTATGCGACGAAACTGTATAAAGAATTACAATAATACAAAAAATCAAATCCGAAATAGGTCAAATTCCCACATGAAGATAAACTTTTCAAAATGTGTATCATTTTCGTCGCTTTAATTTGCAATTTCCTTTTAACATGTTGTATGTTGTGATGTCTTACTTTAATGTTCTAGAGTTATAATGTGTCATTTACATGTATGTTTACTGATGAAATAAAAACAATGATATTTGAAAGAGACGAGTACCATAGAAATGGTGAACTTGACAAATATAAGATATTAAGAAATAAAATTACAGCCTTAATTAAAAAAGTAGGAAGGCATTTTTTAATCACACCATGCATTGCGTCTATTATAAATAACAGTATCATGAACGGAATATTTCCAGAAACTGCACGTGTATTACCATTGTTTAAATTAGGATGTAAAGATGATCCAAGTAATTATCGTCTAATTTCGATATTACAAACAATATCAAAATATTTGAAAGGCACATTGCAAACCAAGTTCAAGATTACTTCCATTTTACAAACATTATACACACTAAACAGTCTGGATTTAGGAAAAACCATTCCTGTTGTACAGCGTTAACAAGTTTAATAGATGCATGGGTAAAAGATACTGAAAGTGGCAAAATTGTTGGTGCTGTCTTTCTAGACCTACGAAAGGCATTTGATTTGGCGGATCATGAAATTCTACTACATAAATTAAACTTGTATCATTTTTTCTGAAAATTCGATAAAGTTTTTTAAATCCTACTTATCTAATAGAAAACAATTAGTTAAAGTCGGAAACATACAGTCTGGCTTGCTTCCAATATCATCAGGAGTACCTCAGGGATCCATTCTTGGTCCACTGCTGTTTCTTATATATATCAATGACATTGCGCTTTGTAAAACGAATATGAACATCGATTTATTTGCAGATGACTTAACATTGCATGAAACCGGTAGTAATATAAAACCATTGAAAGTAAACTACAACGACATCTTAATCTCGTTGTCGTTTGGTGCCCAATTAATAACATGTCATTGCATCCATCTAAATCCAAGTCTATGGTTATCGGAACTATATATAAACCAAAACAAGTTAGTAAATTAAATCTTACAATCGATGGAACAGCATTAGAACATGTGACTGTGCAAAAACTACTTGGAATCTATATAGATAATAACCTAAAATGGCGTCCGTAAGTAGAAATTGTTTGCAAACAATTCAACTGTAAAATCTCACTTTTGAAACGTCTATTGTTCTACCTCAATGATGAGATGAAACGTTTGTTTTACAATGCATATATACTTCCAATTTTAGATTATTGTTGTCATATTTGAGGCAAAGGAAACTCAAGTTACTTACATAAAGGTAAATCCTTGCAAAATAGGGCTGCAAAAATCATTCTTAAAATTCCTAAACGACCATCTTCAAACAGATTGTTACAAGAACTTCAGTGGCTAACGTTTACAGACAGGTGTAAATATCACTGTGCAACCCTTGTCTTTAATACCCTTAATGGAAAGGCCCCGAGGTATATGTCTGAATTGCTAATCTTTGCAAATAATGAACATTATTCTCTAAGATCAACTTCAAAACAAGATTTAGTTTTGATACAAACACCGCGAACTAACTATTTCATGGATTCTTTTTCGTACTACAGTATGAAGGTTTGGAATACTATTCCGGATGAAATACGAAATGCTTAAAAGTTAAACACATTTAAGCATAATTACAAAGTGCACCTTTAAAATGTGCATATCATTAGTTTCAAAAAGGTTTATTATCTTTTCATTATCTTAAAGATTGAAATAACTGTTCTTTTATAAATGGTTGTGTTTTATTGAGTGTACATGATGTATATTAAAATAATTGTTATGTTAATTAAACATGATTTGTATAGAATAATTATATTCAAAACATCAAAAGTTCTTGTATAGGAATATATAAGTGCGATGCAGATGTTTTATGATTTACCAAATGCATTTTTTTTCATAGAAGGCCGCATTGTAATATAATGTTGTTATGGTTGAACCTGTAATTATGTCATAATGTGTTTATACCTTCTCTAAATAAAGATATTATTATTATTATTATTATTATTATTATTATTATTATTATTATTATTATTATTATTATTATTATGCTTGAGGTGCAATAATAAACTTTCATGGATTTTCACTAGTGTCTATCTTACAAATGCAAATGAGCCTAAATCCTAACCAGTACATATGATAATATGCAGCTGCATAAACGGTGTTGTCTAGAGAAATCAAACATAAAACAACTTAATGAAAGATGGCTGATTTCAACATTAAAATAAATACGCGTAAACTTTATCTTTAGTTTCTCTAAAATGATTGCATCATGAAAGTTACAATATTGCCTGTATAATGACATTCATACAGAATTTATATTTCTTCCTTCATATAGTTTATTGTCTTCATGCTTTTGTTTTTTACTACTACAACAGTCGCCAATGCCATTTTATGTCTCCTTCGATGACAAATCATGCTCCAAATATAAATCAGTCTGATATTTCCCACGGTGTTTAGAACACATCTCTGTTTTGCTGTTCCCTGAGAATTATAACCTATTATTTGCATAAACCTTCCATTCCCATATATCAAAGTAGATCAAGTTTAAAGATGTTAATGTCAAAAGAGCCAAAGTCCTCCCAAAGCATTTTGAAACCCTCCAGCTGGTGTCACTGCTGTTAGGCGAAATGTTTCCTGTCCGGAAATGTGTTTTGTTTTTGAATACAAAAAAGAAAAACCCATGTCGGTCATACTTAGCCACACTCCTGATGGGCTAACAAATAAATTTTGGCATAATAGTTGAACTAATTAGATTGCGTTATTATATTGAGCTCATTTAACAGTAACGATCAGAACAAAAAAATGTGTGCGGATAAATACCAAATAGAGATATTTTGGTACTTATTGAACTGTGGCATATGTAACTAATAAAAAACAACAAACAACGCCAATAAGTTTTGAACTGTACACAGATCATTTGCATTTCATGTTTTAAACATTGTAGTAAATTGATTTAAACATAGTATCGCATTAAAGCTGCACTCTCAAAGATTGAACATTTTGACAACTTTTTTTATCTTTTGTCTTGGAACGAGCCAATTTTTGCGAAAATCCATGGAACCAGTTATATAAAACAACTGACAAAAATCAGATGGCAGATTTTTGTATTAAAGTTCAAAAATTGATGTTTTATGCTTTTTTCTTAAACCGTTAGTAACGGTTTAAGACATTAAACATTAATTTTCGAACGAAAATATAAAAATCTACCATCTGATTTTATGTCAGTAATCTTATATCGTTGGTTTGCAGATAATTACGCAAAAATTTGCTCTTTCCAAGACAAAAAATAAAAAAGTTGTTAAAATGGTATATTCTGCAGCTTTAAAACGATATTTTTGCATCAACCTTACGCCCCTTTAAATCCCGTTTACAGTTTTTAAAATTAAAGGCTATGTTGTGGACATTTATGGATCTTTTAAAAGGTTAAAATTATTCGTTATTCCAGCGACTGTTAGCGTTTAAATTGCTTGAAAATGATTTCTTAATGTCTGTATTCTATTTTTTTAAACATTTTAACGTTTATTCATCGAGTAGATTTTATGTTTTAACATGAAATTGGTGGCATTGTTATCTTCTTTACAGAAAGCGTATGATAAACATTTAACATGTAATACCAAGCGTATGATAAACATTTAAAATGTAATACCTATCCCTTTTACTGGGCTTACCTTAGTATCATATTTTGTTATACTTGTATTTATTTGTAACCACTGAACTTTAGGTAGAATTTAAATTAGAAAAAACACACAAGTTGAAACAAAATCAGTTATCATGTTAAGAACTATGAAGTTCCTACATACATTTATTTTTAAAGTGTACGACTAAAATACCTTATTGAAACATTTCAATAATTGTCTTTAAGTCACAACCTTACGCTGCTTAAAAAGGTTAGGTACACCCGTGAAGTTATGGACATAATCTATGCAATGAATGACTATATGGACATTTTAAGCTTTATGATCTTGATTGAAACGGGGCCCCATATTTCAGCGTAAAATGTTGGAAACGGTGATGCCTATGATTTATGTCTTTGCACCTGCATAAAAAAGAAAATTCATCTTTTAAACAGCAATAAAACTATGCATTGCAGTGTGTCACATGTTATGGTCTACTTGGCCCCTGTTTCTATCTAAAGTCACTTAGAACAGGATCCTGCTATGCAGGCTTGGTTTGTTTTGGTATAAATTGCCTAATCTTATCCCTTTGAAGAGTTTTGAGACATATAAAGGAAATTGTTTGAAAAAACAAGTTTAAGTATGAAATTCGTATAGATTAAATACTTACGCTAGTAACGATTAAGATTTTTCTAAAAAACGAGGCTAAGACAGAGGATGGTTAATTTTATACATGTTAAACTGTCTGAAAACGTAATATTATATACTTTGTAACTTTCTTAAATATCCGACAATTTATGTGTGGTGTTGTTCGTTTATTTTCATGAAAATAAGAGTAAGATTTTCTTCTAGAAATGGAGAAAACCTATTAATCTTTATTTGTGTCCAAATCAACCATTGTGCGTTCTTATTAGGTAAAAATATATTAAAACTAGCTTCCTTTTATTATTGAAAAGCTGTTATATTGTAATTCGATTTCTTTTTCTGGTTAACAAATAATCAAAATACGTTCTGTTTGGGATCAAAGAATAAATTTATGTCAATTGATATTTGTGTTATTTTAGATGTATTTTTAACTATTCACCGTCTACCTTAAATGTCGCATGTAAGAACAACAATAATGTAATCACGGGATATATAATTCAACATTTTGTTACATTTAGTCGATGCTTGACTCCAATGGTACTAAAAACAACGCAAATAAACATTGTGTCAACCTTTTTTTACCTATTTGCCTAGCCTCTCTGGTAACTGGGCCATTTTGACTCGATACTGTAGCCATACTCGTTGAGCTGAACATTGCACGTTCGTATATGGTTGATAAGGCAGCTTTATCTTGTCATAAGAGATATTTCTATGTCATGATATGATCGTAATTTAAGGGACTATTTCTTTTGACTTACTAACCTGGCATTTCTGGAAACTTGCGGTTTTGACTCGATACCGTAGCATTACGTGTAGAGCTTTAAACATAATGAACAATCGTATATAGTTCTTGACGCAGCTTTTTCTGTCATTAGAGTTAGTTCTATGTCATAATATGTGACTCATATTTTAACTTTTTAAAGACATCGAAAAAATGTATTTATTGATCGACAATTGAAAATTAGAACTTAAATACCTGAAAACTTGCAAAATACCATATTATGACCTTTTACTGAAATGGGTCAAGCAAATTTAACATACTTGTTATATATAGGTAGAAGGCGCCTACTTAAAGAAATTTCTAGCTTGTTTTTCCCTAGCTATGCACCCCCTGTCTATTGCCCTGTTGTTAAAGTAGGGTGCCAAATTTCCTGTGTTTTGTTATCTGTCAGATTACCAATTAAGAATGTGTCAAAGAAAATCGGCTGCACCGGTTATGCTTTGAATCATCAATGATCTGCTCGATGCTAGAACACCTGTTGAAAATAAATATAAGAACCAATCAATAATTTTGATGTAATACCCGAGAGATTTTTGCAGGTGGTTGGTGGAAGATAAACATATACAAGGGATAAACTGGGCCTTTAGATTACTTTAAAGCATTTGTGACAGGTGCGTAGCTAAGCTAAACATTCAATTCATTTTAATCCGATCCAAAATATCAAAACGACGATACGCATGTACACAAGGTAATGAAGTGAATGTCATCATATGATTCTATTGAGATTGCTTATTATTAAAAAAATACATTTAATCAAGTTAATATAGGCATATGCATAATTCAAAAACATTATGTATATTGGAACATTTGTAAGCACAAACTACACCCAACTTATCAACAAAGAAGGTTTGGCAAGTCCGAGACCATTAATTGATACATGGAAAGTTCAACATTTGCAACGCCACTAGAACCCGCTCAAAAGGATATTCTTTTAAATTTTTCAATAGTTTTCGTAGTTTAACTAACGTCCAAATCATACAATCATACTTGTTGATCCCGCTATTTGTCCGAGCAACGCTCACATAATGCAAACAAAGTTACCAGCAGAGGACAAGGCATTGCTTTTGACGTCGACCAGTACAGACAATACTTATCCCAGGCGGACAAGCTTATTCTAAAATTGCATACTTGTAAATCACCTGTCAGACACAATCAGTGGTCAAAATATATCGAGGCTTCTCTCGTAATCCTTTCAAAATTATATTTGTCTCATCTTTACCTTAGGCTGCGTTTATGATTGTCATATTGATTGTACAACATATAAAATGAAGTACAAACTTCTGTCAAATCTGAATGTAAGATTTTCGACATCTGTCACCAGTTTGTATGATATTTGACCACACGGGTCTATGTCTTCTGGTAAGTAAATGTTCTGTTTTGATCTTTTTATTAACGCCCAAACGTATACAAACAGGACAATAAAGTCATGAACATAGAATTGCAGTGCTGATAACGGAAAATATTTCTCAATAACTACTGGTCCTTCAATGCTCCAGACGCTTTTGTAACAGAAGTGTTGATGGTAGATAGCTAAACGATGCACACTTAAAAATATATATTAGAAAAAGAATTTAATTTATTTTCATTTAAAAAAAATGGAAGACGTGTCAATCGAGGCAGAAATAAGATAAAACATAGATATTGGATTCATTGTTCAAAGGTAAGACCATGTATTTGACCTTGTTGTAAAGGTTTGCCACTAATTGATTTTCCAGCTTTTATGTCAATGAATTTTAATTGAACACCATTAAATGTAACTGTTTCTTTACGACTGGTACCATAATATGACTTTTCTCCTTTAAGACTTTGGCGTACCGAGTAGATTACTCCTTTGCGAATGTACACTGTTTTTGCCAACCTAATGTCCTCGTATTTTTCGTTGTCTTTATATGAAAGGGTGACATACTGGGACATCACTGCTTTTTGGTTCTTCAAGATTTCCAATGTGCCAGTCAAGATACCAAGCTAAAAAGGCCGATAGAGAGCTACGCTAGAAAGCATCACATGTTTTGACGTTTTGAAACTGAAACCATCTTGAGATCCGTAATGACCCCAACCTGTCTCAATCTCTTTATATCTTTCTATGAAAAAAGGCCATTTGCGTCTGTTTCTAATTTCTTTAAGAAATTGGATTTTTTTATCTTTGGACAAGATATCGTCTTGAACAACAATGTTTGTATAATCATCATAAGACATTTGAGCAAAATCAACAAGAAGTATCAACTCCCCAAGATGTTGTCTAAAGTCCTCATCAGTCACATTTTTTTTACCTGCTTTGGTCAAATAGTGTTTTGCCCATTTCTTACAAGTGTCATACACTTTTTCTGGTTGTAGACTCTTTGCTTCTTTTTCCTGCTGCAGTACTAATCTAAGTGATTCAGGGGAAATACTCAAAATGTCATCTGATTTAAACACTTGGTCACTTCGTTCTGATATTAAGGTCCTTTTCGAGAAATGACTTGCAGCGGTCTGTCAATGGTTTGATGTCGTATTTCTTTGCAGCGTTCAATAGAGCCATGACGGATTCGGGCATAACCTGTGTTTCTCCACTGTATACAAACCTAAAATGATAAGAAATGTAGAAATTAGTTTTTCCCGAAATTTATAATATTTATTACATCGGTAGTATTGTATTGATATAAATTTCAGAAGGTTACAGGTGCATTACTACCGTTATCAAAGACACATGTTCGTGTAGATCTTCTTTTATCATACCTGACGACCTGCCTTAAGACGCTTGCTTCCACATCCGGTATCTCGACGACACCAGTTTCCGGAAGTGAACCACAGAACATTGTGTAGAAGACCGGGGAACGGCTGGCCAATATGAATCAATGACACTTCATTTCCTGTTTTTCCTCCCCTACCAGGATTGTGACGTCACAAAGCACTTCGGCATCAAGCATATGCGCGTTCGTGACGGCGAACGATTCAGAGTTTTGCCATGACTCAGACATTATGCGAAGCTGTGGATCCGAAAATGTATAAAATCATACTGTAAGAAATGGAAAGGTCTGTGACTTAACAAGGAATAAAAATTGGCCCAATTTATACAAATTACAACATTGATACACAAAAAATCGCTACGGTCGCTAAAGGTAGATTATTATGTAATTTAGTACTGTTTAATGTTGTTGTTTTTTTAAAATACAATCAACACTACAAGGACAAGCCAAAAAGCAAAACCTTTTGATTTGAACTTGTTGCAGACAATCTTCAATAATAGCAAACGAATTAACAAAGTAATAAGGACTTAATAATATATTGAACATAGCTTATGCATTAATATATGACATAGTTTGAATTTTAAAATTGAATAACTGCTGTATTTTATTAAGGTAGCCACATACTTATATTCTATTTTTTAAATGCATTTATTCATACATGATCAAGCGTATTTTGAAAGTTCATGCATTTTTAAACAACATTTTAGATAAAATAAAATGTCATTAACACAGAAATTACCCAAACACGACCACGTTAAAAATAATCTTAAATTTATTTTCGATTTACACTCAATTTACTAGAAATTGAATTGTTAAAGTAACAGTATTCAACATCATATATATCATATGTTTATTGACTTTTTGATATGAAATAAACTAGGTTTTATGCGATATCACTTTTATAACAATATATATAACAACATTCGAATACTGTACAAAGTAATGTGGTGAGAATGGTTTTCATTTACTTTGTAAGTCATTTATCGGTTAATTTATTTTTGTAAGTGTGTGGTTTGTATGTGGTGTTTGTATTTGTGCATGTGGTGTTTGTATTTGTGTATGTGGTGTTTGTATTTGTGTATGTGGTGTTTGTATTTGTGTATGTGGTATTTATATGTTTGTGTCTCTAGTTCCTTGTCGTTTGGGCCCTTGCATTTTGCCTCTAAACAATGTTTCCTTTTGAAGTTTCGACCATGGTAAGTTTAAGTAGGAAACCTACTGCTCATTATTTAAAAATCAGACAGGAAAAAGTCCATTTTGCCGAACAAAGACTTAATACATAAATACTTTAAACAACTGGCAGTGAACTTAACTTTTTAATGAAGCATAACAGTTATTGACTCCATCGCCTAAAAGTGCATTACGAACTAAAATTACCATTCCATTAGTTGAATATAAAAAATCCAACTATTCTTTCTTTGCTATGATACTCCATTTGCAACGTTTAGAGCGTGTACTTTTACTACAAGTACTATTACAACTGCAACTACAAGAACTATAAGAACTGCATCAAGAACTAATAATACGACAATATCAACAACTACTACTTTACTACCACTCAACTGCTATTACTACTACTACTGATTCTGTTGCTGCTACTACTTCTACAACTTTTACTACAACTTCTACTACTACCACTACCTCTATCACTACAACTACCACTACCTCTTCCACTACCCTACTACTACTACTACTACTACTACCACCACCACCACCACCACCACCACCACCACCACCACTACTACTACTACTACTACTACTACAACATCTTCTTCTACTTCTTTTGTTGCTGCTGCTACTTCTACATTTACTACTACTTCTACCACTGCCACTGCCACTACCTCTATCACTACAACTACTACTACTACTACTACTACTACTACTACTACTACTACTACTACTACTACTACTACTACTACTACTACTACTACTACTACTACGACTACTTCCTCTTCTTTTGCTTCTAATTCTACTACATACACGAGTGTAACATCAACTAAATAAAGTCAAATAGTCCATGTCCACTACAATATACACGTAATATATCACAAAAGGGAATTATAACTCCTTTATTTCCATTGTGGGTCTTGTGTTTAAACACATTTATAATAGACGCGTAGTAGTTCATTGTTGATGTTGATTTATAATCAGATTTGTATGATGTTCAGATAAGGTCTGTTTATTACATTTAGTTTGAATTTTATTTCATTTAAGTCTGACAAATTTTCTTAGAAAATTATGTTCGAGCGTTTGTATTCAGATCGAATTAGATTAAATTAATTTCTAATATTCGTTTCTCAGAAAAATATGTACGTACATTTTATACAACATTGGAGACAACACATTGTTTGATGTCAAACTATGTCGGTGTGTTAAAATTTTGCACAGTTTTACAAAATAAATATAAAAAACTACACACTTTGAAAGGGAGGTAAATTTGCTTTTAAGCGTTTTCAGTATGGCTCAACAGGATACGTGCAAAGTTTTCATGAAACGTTGAAAAAACAGAATAGACGGAAAGCGGCAGTTTCACAAAACAAACCACTGAACAATATTTGATAATAGCATTGTTTTATTAAATTGACCCGTGACGATAATGTCATATGTAACAAGCTAGAATATTACCAAATTTGCAAGACCCAATGACCGTGGAAACGCCACCGAAGTGAAAAAGATGTACAATTAAAAGCTAAGAAAATTGTGGCAGGTTCGAACATGTTTATCAGTGTTTGGATTTAAAAATTATTTGCGATAAAGGTCATTATTGGCAAATGTTGCAACCAAGGTTGTAATTTTTAAAAAGCTGATTTTTTGAATTATGTTATACATAATTCATATCTTATATTATTTCTTGGCTGTTAAATAATTCAAATGATAATTGCTATCATAACCTGTTCTTTGAAAGTTGCTATAAGGTCCTAATTATTTCGTACTGTTTTTAACCCAACATTATATTTTTGAATATACGAGTCTTGTCTGTTATCCTTGAAAAAAACTTATCATATATATTTGCATGATGAAACACTTATTAACATGTATAAGGATGGTCGTATTTGCTACGTTTTGCAATAGAATGAGTGTTTCACCGCTTTGAACCTTAATCCGTACAGAAAACCACTGTTTTGGTTTTCTTTCAACAATATTGATTTCAACAAAACATTTCTCAATTAAACAAAGTGTATAAATAGAAAAAGGATTGTCTATTTTTATACTAGACGAGTGATTTATGTACAAAAAAATATATATAACACGATATAATAAAACAGTAAAGCTTCGCGAAGGAAAACATTCCACAAAAAGTGAGTTTTACGTAATATTTCGAGGGTTAATATGACACTCTCATTTAAAATCAATTCAAACATATGTATAACAAAACATAAATTTTGAGTGATACACCTTTAACTACTTACTAAATACTGCATTTATGGAAAATATTAAAGATGCACTATTACACCCAAAGAAGGTTTACATCAATTAAAAATTATTTTAATATTCCAAAAAGGATGAATAAATATCGAAAACAATGGTTCTTATGAAGGAGTTTAATTTGAAAGAAATGAGCATAAAACATGATATTTCTACCTTTTGAAACACAGTTACAATCTTGTTATCAGTAATTAAATTTTTCCACGAATGCATTATTTAGTAAGTATTCAAAAGTTTATCAGTAAAAAGTGATGTTTGTTATACATGTGTATGTATTGATTTTGAATAAGATTGTCACTTTAATTACAGATTACAAGATTGTAACTATGAAATTAATAGCTGAAAATGCTGAAAATGATTAGTGAGTGCTAAAGTATTTAGTGCGATCTACTATCTCTCATAAGGTGAATGAATACCGTGTTTACTGCTCTTTTCTTTTAAATTATTCTCGGTACCTTCATAAGAACTATTGTTTTCGACATTCATTCATCCAATTTGGTACATTAAAACAATTGTATTAATTGTGGTTAATCTTATTTGGGAGTAAGAGTGCATCTTTATAAGAACTCCAAATATCAAACGATGTTGTATCACCAACACAGGATCGAAAAAGCGTAGAGAAAATGTCTTTTAAAAGAGAATAAAACATTTTGTAGAATAGCGTACGTTTATGGTTACGCTTTCTTTCTGTTAAAGAATCAATTTCTGTTTCAATATACAGATTGGACATGGAAACAAGTCGTGTTGTTTGGGAGATGATTCGCGCTGCCTCTTGCTGAACTTTCTCCAGTTGCTCTTCGTCTGCTCCAAACCACATATTAGCATTCCAACAGAGGCCCAATAAACGTTGTATTTTAATGGCTAGGGATTCACGACCTAAAATTATTTGTACAACATCATCCATCATTTCTGTTGTCTAAAACCATTGTGGTAACATGAAGTAATGTACTGTATATTGCAGATATTCGCTTCAAACACTCATCTTGTTTGGCCATTTGCTACATAATTGTTTTGGAGAGCGACAGCACATTTTTACAGTCATTTTACAAAATAAAAATCTAAGATAAATATCACATCATGGATTAATATAAAAAAACGTCGTGAAGGGTAAAAGGAATACTGATAAAATTAAACACTAAAAAACACTTGAAAATCGAACACTTGAAAATTTAGTCTGAGTCGTAAACGCATTAAGGTGGTCAGTGTTTCTCCAGCCTGAAAATTTGTTTATCGGAACTCAATATTTGCGTTTTTATAAAAAAGATTACAAGACTTAACGTCATGAACGCTTGATATATACCGTCTACGAACCTGAAAAAAAAACACAAATGAAAATTTCCAGGTTGTATTTGAAAGTATTTTTGCTACCATGTAAAAACACTAAATACATATTGTTTTTCCTCAAAATGATGAAATTAAAAAAAATCTGGCAACTCTGATACATTTTGTTGTCAACGATCCAACAAGCTCCTCAAAACGTATTCTATTATCACCATGAATAATCACTAAGTCATGTTCGTCGATACCAAACGACCAAATCTTCACTTACTAAATGATAGAATATCTTTCTTTGTTTATGTAACGTTTGAATCATACTTGTGAACCCCGGAAATTGTTCGAGCGAAGCTCACAAAATGCAAACGAAGCTACTAGCTAAGGACTTGCCATTTAATTGACATCAACCAGTTCGTACCTATCCTAAACGGACAACCGTATTCTCAAATTGCATTCATGTTACGTGTAAATAACCTATCAGACAAAGTCAGTGTTTCAAATACATCAAAGATGCTTCCGTACTCGTCTAAAATATATGTTGTATTTTGTTTACTATAGAAATAGTAGGCTGCATGACTGTCGCAATATATCAATAATATATCTCAGAAAGCACAACATTCTGTCAAATCTCAATGTAACATTTTCGAAATTGTCAAAAGTTGTTTTGGACTATACTGTCTAGTTTAGACGTATAGGCATCGCATTTACAATTAAGAATTTGTTTAACATATTAGTAACCGTTTAATTAAAGTATATCTTACTTGAGGGTCTATTTTACTGACTTGATTTTGAATTTATCTTTCAACATTCCTTTTCATTTCTAAGCGTTTTAAACAGTCTACTTCTCAAATCAAGCGTTTGGGAGTGTTGTTGTTAGTCAGAGTATTACGTTCAGCAAATATGTTTGGTATTTTAACAGCGCATTTGGTAATAGGCAGATCTTTTTAACTGTAAAATATTTGGTATATACATTCTTGAATATAATATGATAATCATTTACGACGTCATATTTGCCGGACTGACAAACAGGACAGTTGTACTACACCATTCATCATGTATCATTATTTTCTAATCGTCTCCAATTATAGATGTACAATGAAGCAAAATACTAAATTGGCATCGCAAACATCCATCATATTCGTTTCATATATTCATCTTCTTTCTACTTTTAACATAACTGATTCGAAGGCAGACAGCAAAACAATATAAAATGGTGTTAATATAGAAGACCTTAGAACTCTCTAGCTTTTACTCCTTGATTTATTCCTCTCATTTTTGTTTTATATCCATATATAATGGGTCTGTTTCCTTTAATCGTAGCGAAATAGGGACAATCATGATTGCTACATTATTTGAAGTCAGTTATAAGACAAACAGGACTAATGTGAGCTGATTTTATTTATTCCACACAAACTCAAATCCGTGCGATTTGAGTCTACAAGTGACCGAATATCCGTAAAGGTATATATTGTACTAGATATATCGTGACCTTGACCTTTGACCTAATGATCACAAAATCAATAGGGGTCATCTACATGACCAACTTGCATACCAAATATGAAGTTCCTGGGTGCAAGCTTTCTTTAGTTACTGAGCGGTAACCGTTTCTTCACCTCAAGGTATCGCCGACCTTGACCGTTGACCTACTGATCTCAAAATCAATCGGGGTCGTCTACTAGTCATGACCAACAAGGATACTAAGTATAATGTTTCTGGTGTCAAGCGTTCTTTAGATATTGAGCGGAAAACGTTTCTTCATCTCAAGGTCACGGTGACCTTGACTTATGACCTACTGATCTCAAAATCAATAGGAGTCATCTACTAGTCATGAGCAATAAGCAAACCAAGTAGGAAGTTCCTGGGTACAAGCGTTCTTTAGTTTGAACAGAAACCATTTTTAAGCCTTGGTCACCGCCAACATGTCGTTTTGTTAACTGAAGGTAACCGCGACCTTGACCTTTGACCGTTTGATCTCAAAATCAATATGGGTCATCTACTAGTCATGAGCAACTAGCATACCAAGAATGTTTCTGTACCTAAAGGATCTTTAGTTATTGAGCGAAGACCGCTTTTCACCTCAAGTTTACCGCGACCTTGACATCACAAAATCAGTAGGGGTCTTTTACTAGTCATAACCAACCAGCATACCAAGTATGAAGGTCCTGGGTCTAAACGTTCCATAGTTATTGAGCGGAAACGAAGTGTGACGTACAGACTGACAGACTGACGGAAAGGGCAAAAACAATAGGTCTACCCATGAATGGGGGATACATAATAAAGACAACAAGAGGCACATCAGTGCCTGTGCTCCACTGGCCAAAAGGTTCAAGCAAAGACCACCTAACGAACATTTTCGTCAAATTTAATAGAAATACAATCATCAATTTTTAAGGAGAAGTTATTTAAAAAAATTTTTTACTTTAATAGCTCTGGCTGCCATGTTGTGCAGTTGACCGAAATGATTTGGGCAATTTGAGTAAAGGAGCACCAAACAAACATTTCTGTCAAGTTTTATCGAAAAAAGGTCATCGGTTTCGACGACAAGTCGTATAAAGTTTTTTATTATTTTTTAGCTCTGGCAGCCATGGTGTGCAGTGGACTGGAACCATTTAACAAATTTTGGTTAATGACCATCTAAGGAACATTTCTGTTAAGTTTCATCAAAATCTGATCATCGGTTTCTGAGAAGATGTTCTTTAAAGGTTTTTCTATTTTTTTGCCCTGGCAGCCATGTTGTGCAGCGGACCGGAACCATTTGAGCAATTTTGGTTAAGGACCAGCCAAGGAACAATTCTGTCAAGTTTCATCAAAATCTGCCTATCCGTTTCAGAGGAGATGTCGTTTAAAGATTTTGCTATTTTTAGCTGTGGCGGCCATATTGTGCAATGGACCAGAACCATTTGAGCAATTTTAATAAAGGACCACCCAAGGAACATTACTGTCAAGTTTCATCAAAATCTGCCGAACCGTTTCAGAGGAGATGTCGTTTAAAGATTTTGCTATTTTTAGCTCTGGCGGCCATATTGTGCAATGGACCGGAACCATTTGAGCAATTTTGGTAAAGGACCATCCAAGGAACATTTCTGTTAAGTTTCATCAAAATCTGATCATCGGTTTCTGAGAAGATGTTCTTTAAAGGTTTTTCTATTTTTTTGCCCTGGCAGCCATGTTGTGCAGCGGACCGGAACCATTTGAGCAATTTTAATAAAGGACCACCCAAGGAACATTACTGTCAAGTTTCATCAAAATCTGCCGAACCGTTTCAGAGGAGATGTCGTTTAAAGATTTTGCTATTTTTAGCTCTGGCGGCCATATTGTGCAATGGACCGGAACCATTTGAGCAATTTTGGTAAAGGACCATCCAAGGAACATTTCTGTTAAGTTTCATCAAAATCTGATCATCGGTTTCTGAGAAGATGTTCTTTAAAGGTTTTTCTATTTTTTTGCCCTGGCAGCCATGTTGTGCAGCGGACCGGAACCATTTGAGCAATTTTGGTTAAGGACCACCCAAGGAACAATTCTGTCAAGTTTCATCAAAATCTGCCTATCCGTTTCAGAGGAGATGTCGTTTAAAGATTTTGCTATTTTTAGCTGTGGCGGCCATATTGTGCAATGCACCAGAACCATTTGAGCAATTTTAATAAAGGACCACCCAAGGAACATTACTGTCAAGTTTCATCAAAATCTGCCAAACCGTTTCAGAGGAGATGTCGTTTAAAGATTTTGCTATTTTTAGCTCTGGCGGCCATATTGTGCAATGGACCGGAACCATTTGAGCAATTTTGGTAAAGGACCACCAAAGGAACATTCCTGTGAAGTTTTGTCAAAATCCGCTTATCAGTTTCAGAGGAGATGTCGTTTAAAGTAAAAGTTTACGCACGCACGCACGCACGCACGCACGTACGCACGCACGCACGCACGCACTCACGACGGACAATCTGTGACGACATAAGCTCCATGGCCTTCGGCCAGTGGAGCTAATAAAGACACGCTAGTTTCTGTTTTGATGAAATTAAATACCAAATAAATCTGAATATTTTAAAAAAAGTAAGGTTTTTAGTAAAAACGTTAATTAAATAATAATGATAAAACACAAAATCAGGAAAACAACTAAAATTACTGCCATGGCATCGGGGTTCGACCCTGTGTATTTTCGGTCTGCAATCGCAGACTTCCTCCACTAGATCATGGTGAAGAGACACCTTAAAAGGGGTTTATGACACATTTATATACACACTTTATAACTGGAGACGGAATTTGCCTACATCAATGTGGAAGTTGTTGAATGTTTGGTCAATTATTTACATATTCCTAGAGCAAAAATATCATTTCCAACCAAACAGAGAAAGTTGAATAAATATATTATGTATTAATATTTGCATTTGTATTTATCAGGAATATTCATGTACAGTTATGTGAACGACTTTATAAACTATATGGCTACAGAAATATGCTTTGTTTATTTTGTCACACCAGTTTCTATATTTAAAATCATCCGCCAATGTTTATTGTTTAAGCGTAAGACCATGTATTTGACCGCATTGTAAGAATGTGCGGTGGTCTAATTTTCCATGCTTGAGGTCTATGAATTTTACTCGTACGCCGTTCAATAGGACTGTTTCTTTACGATTTTCACCGTAATATGAATATGGTCCTTTTAGTCTTTGGCGTACTGAGTAAATTACTCCTTCGCGAATGGTAATCTCCTTTACAAGACTGACATTCTCATACTTTTCGTCGCCTTTATACGAAATAGTGACATTCTGGGTCAGTACTATTTCTTGATCCTCAAGGATTTCCAGTGTACCAGTCAAGTTACCAGCTCTAACAGGACGATAAAGAGCTACACTACAACAATTCAAACGTTCTGACGAACTGAAACTTATACCATCTAGAGATCCGTCATGGAGCCATCCAGATTGAATTCCTTCGAATCTTGCTATTAAAGAAGGCATTCTACGACAGAGCCTCATTTCTTTAATACATTGGACTTTTTCGATATTGGACAAAATGTCGTCCTCAACAACGTTATCTATATAAGAGTCGTAAGACATTCGAGCAAAATCGACAAGAAGTATCATATCGCCAAGATGTTGTCTGAGGTCTTCACTCGTCACATTATCTTTGCCTTCCTTCATGCAAGATAGCTCCGCCCATTTCATACATGTTGCGTACACCTCTCCTGGCTGAAGTTTCCGTTCTCCCTTTACCCTCTCAAGTACCAATCTAAGTGCTTCAGGTGAAATACTCATGATTCCGTCGGATTGAAACACACGGTCACTGTTTTCTGATACAAAGATAAGACATTGCTGAATCAAGTCTTTTTCATCGAATTTCACAGCTTCGTCAATGATGGTACAAACATTGTCGACTGCAATTTCCTTTTCTAAAAAGGTCTTGCAGCGATTTGTCAAGGGCTCGATGTCGTATTTCTTTGCAGCATACAAAAGAGCCATGACGGATTCGGGCATTAACTGTATTTCGTTACTGTACATGAACCTGAAACAAAATTGTAGAAATTCCGTTTTTTACGTAACGCTACATTAACACAACCACAACATTGTATGATATGCATTTTCTAATGATTTATGTAGCGAGTAATAATGCAAATATTTAGCTAAGGACTCAGTGCTTTGAAAAATACCATTGATCGAGATTTATAAAATGTCACCCGAACTTAACTGGGACAAGACATAGGACTTATGAACGACACATCTTCATTTGTAATATTTCATCATACCTGATCACTTGCCTAAAGACGCTTGCTTCCACATCCGGGATCTCGACGACACCAGCTTCCGGAAGTGAACCACAGAACATCGTGTGGAAGACCGGGGATCGACTGGCCAGCATGAACCGGTGACACTTTACTTCCTGTTTGTCCTCTCCTGCCATGATAGTGACGTCACACAGCACTTTAGCATCTAGCATGTGTGCGTTTGTGACAGCGAACGATTCAGCGTGTTGCCAGGAATCAGACATCATCAAAAGCTATGGATCTAAACGTGATACAAAATATTTGTAAATATAAAAGTATAGTACCATTTTGCAAACAGTGACAAAAACGTAAAACATTGCTCCACTTGTTGAAATGTCTGTATTTCTTCGCTGTTTTTTGAAGGTAACAACTGAAAAAATCAAAGGAAGCCCCGCCCTACCTACTATATGCAACGGAGACAGCCACCGCAATAACGATTTTCTTAATCAATAAAAATAACAAAAAGAAATCAAAGTGCTGAAAGCACTGATGGACTAGGGCCTCATTCAGGGGAATGTTGACAACCATGTTCTAAGCATTGAAAAAATCGCCTCATATCACAAGGGGTCATTGTTTAATGGGCTAGCTTAAACTTTAGACTAAAACTGCTTGCAAGCTGGAAAGGAAATTTGAAAAATATAGTTAAGTGTGTGTAGAGTGAGGGGGTGGGGGGGGGGGGCTAAAGCGTTAAATCAGATAAAGTCATAGTTCTTTTGAATTTCCCAAAGTCGTTAAATCAGACTTGTACAAATTAATTTACGTGGTTGGCACACATTCTTCTTTAATTTGATCAATTCCTTTTAATCAAAGGACTGTTATTTGCAGTTTCAGAGAAGATTTTTAATGATGTAATTATATACTATATAGAAAACCTGTCGCCTCTTTTTCAGGGAAACTTTAAACCACAGAGCCATACTTTAAACAATCTTTGTAAAAGACATCTACATTGTACACCTATGTCATACTGCATACACAATGCTATTAGGAAGAAGTTTTTATTTAAAAAGTGAATAATTATTTTCTCCCCCTTAATTTGTTCTTGGTATTCAATTCATATAACATGTTACCATGATAACTTAGTGTTGTTGATAAATATTAGGCACTGCCTTCTGTCTAATGCTATTCATATAACTGCTGCAGACTTTTGTACATAGCAAAGCAAGTTGAGTAGACTAAGATGAGATGAATATCGTTTTTAAAGTATGAAATATTGAAATGTCTTTTAAATACTTTGACCATCAAATTTCATAACATGGTATCAGCAGTTCATCACACTGCTAGTGAGAATGGAATACCAAACATAATTTTATTCTTTATTTAATACCCATCATCAATCCACATGCAATACATATCACAAAATACTTTAACCCATATTCCGTTCCAGTGCAATACGGCCATATACCACTCTTGTGACGTCGGTACGCCACTCTTCTATCTGCTGTTGTAGAACCGAGCGTTCACGACGTCCAGAGAGTCGTAAGAAGAGGTCTCCTTCTTCGGAGTCAAATTCACAAGCTCCTCTTGTATTTCCTTGTTCTCCTCCACTAGAGACTCAATGTCCTCTTGAAGTGTTCGCGAAGCCTTTGTCTTCGGTCGAGCGCCATTTTCTGATGCCGCCATTTTTTTAATTCATGTACTGGACGTCTGGACGGGACGAAATTAAACTGAACAATAACCCGATCGGATTAACACCTAAGCGACTATGGGTGACTGCGCATAAAAGTAGTTCCCATAATTATAACATTTTAGGCTTAAATGTGGTAACTGCGTTTTGATCCAGATATGGCGGAATGTCACATTTGATTCTGGTAGTTGTTTGTAGATTTTGATTTTACTCGGCTTGTGCCTTGTGGTGTCCGAATCTGCAAAAATCTACTTGAGTCGAATACAACCTACTGGATCAAAACGCAGTATTTATAACCCTATTATTTACAAAACCTGTTACCCCGTGGACAGAGCATCTTTAACCCACAGGGCCATTGTAACTTTGAACAATCATTGTAAAGACAATTACATACATGTACAAGATGCTTAAGGAAGTAGTTTGGAAAAATTTAGAATTATTTTCTCCGTCTTAATTTGTATGCATTAGATAACTCAATAAATGCAGCAGTTGGCCATTCTTATATTGTCCTCTGTCACTGTCCTGATAGCTCCCTATCTCAATTGATGCAAAAGGTTGTAGGTTCATGATTCCCTGGTCCAATATGTCATACAGAAAGAAGATTTTGAATGTAGAATCAAGAAGCTCTCTTTTCAGGAACTCCAAATTGAATAGTACTGTAACATTTGGAGTGCCAAGAATTTGTTGGATTCCTAGGCAACAGGTATCAGGTGTTGCAGTACATTTGGAAAATACTTTTCACCCGTCCTTGTAAATCTAAAAAAGCTTTCATTTCGCAAAAGAAGTTCATATAACTAAATTAAGGTTGCTTAATCAGAGTTTGAATTATTCTGAAAACTAGATGTGCCTTTAATTGCAGCAATTTGAACTCTAACTCATAATGTCAATTAAGCTGGTTATGCAATACTGCAGTTCCTTGGTGTTGGGATTGCTTTATTTACTTGAATAAACAAACAGTTCTTGTGTTGGAAAGTACAATGTATTAACATGCATTTTTCTTGCCCTGACTCCATCCAAGCCTTAAATCTTAGATCAACATGTACTTGGGGCTATGTGTAATATCAATGAGAACTATAAATTATGTTCAATTTAGTGCCACTTATGATATTTCATTCCACATACAAAAACACTAACATGTTCAAACCAATATCCTATGTTATGATAAAACCATTGCCATGTTGGTAATTTGAAAAGACAAGAAATTATATCTGGTCAGGGTTTGACATAGTCTTTCTAGACAGCTGGACTTGTTTTGCAGTTACTTTGAAAATCTTCAAAAGCTAAACTGAACAAGACTTGAGCAAAATAACTCACAATACCAAAAGGGTTTTTAAAGACTTATGAGATCATTCTCACATCACCTATACCATTAGTTTTTATCTACAAACTTAAGTCAACATAATAATTGATGTTTTACATAAATATTGCAATGAATAAAGCATATTGCAATAAGTGCCAATAACATAGCAATCAAGTATTATCACTATAGGCCTAAAGAGATTTCAACATTTTCCTGATAAACAATAAATAATTTTACTTAACAATTTTCTCATTTTTTTACACAAGCTGACAAAATGGTCTCTTTTTGAATACTTCACATATTTCATGGCTTTCATCATTCAAACTAACATTTCGCTTGTTATTTCAATATTCAATGATTGTGTAAACATTCATAAATGATGGTTAAAATTAACATTCATGCTAATTATTCCTACCAAAAGCACCTGACTGATCAATCAGTATCCAATTTTGGCAGGGCTTTTTGGTGGTTCATTGAAATCAACAATGACCTCCCACAATTTGCACTGATCAACAGTAGTTAATGAATTGTTTCAATTGTTCTTATTTTCATAAACTTAGAAAACACAACTGCAGTGAATAAAATTTATTCCTCATCACTGAGAGAAAGTTTAGAAAAATGAACGAAGCCGAGTAACATCTGGTAGGATATCAAATCCTACAAATGTATTCATCATTTTTTATAACCGTAATTAGTAAATGTTAAATTTTTGTATGTCTAAAAAGTTTCATTTTTTGGTATATCAAAGAACATTTGTGTGTATAAATTTGATGATATTTTGTGATTCATTCAATTTCATTCCTGTTTCATTTAGTGTTCAATCCCAAGCTTTCTTGTTCTCATTTAAGTGCAAGAAAAGTCACTGATCTGAATAAATTCATTATAATGTAAGGTCACATAAAATATATATTGTGCTTTTTAAAAATAACATTTTTTCATCTGTTTAAAATTATGTCAACTGAAGTGCATTGACATTTTATTATGAGTTTAAAGCTGCACTCTCATTTTGACAACTTTTTAAATTTTTGTCTTGGAACGACAATACCTAGTAATCTTTTTTAATGGAAAAACACGAAATAACTGCTATTAATAAATCATTTATAAACTATGGGGATCATCAGAAGTAAGTTTCAATGCATTAATTGTACACATCGATACCAAGTTTATCTCAATTTTCTACAATTTTCTTAAAATTTTTGCTTTTTCATCATTAACTTAGTACAGCCCCTTTAAACTGTACCTTATAATGTCTGTGACTTATCAAATATTTAATAGTAATGGTCTACAATCAAGATTTGTTTTAATTATTCAGGTTTCAAACTGCATTGTGTATGCGATTGGAAAGGTAATCTTGAAAGCTCACCTAGTATAATTTTAACAAATAACATTCACCCTGCATGGTACTCATATTTGGATGATACAAAAAGATTTGCACAGTCATTTATGTATATTTGCATCTTTGAATTAGATTACAAAGTATAAGTTATATAAATAAATATTTATTCTTAACTTTATCTGAATACACAAGCTAATGCATCAGTCAATTGTAACCATGCCCCCGCCCCCCGGTCCCGGTATAGCAGGGACTTTTACTTTCGGTCCAGCCAAACCCAGCTAAAGTCCCCGCCATGCGGAGATAATCTGATGGTAAAGTCCCCACCAAATGCCCCGCACCCAAGGGACATTAGGTTAAGCCCCATCCACACTGTATTTTCCGGGAAGACCTGGCACTGCGGGGCCACCTGAAAGGTAAAAACATGGCCCATTTCGCCGGCTATCCCCGGTATACCCCCGGATGTGAGAGCCGTGGTTACAATTGACTGGTGGATAATGATACATTGTGATCCAAGCTCATGCCAAGATGATTTCTGGTCTGACATCGCGAGGTTAGATATTCATAAGCATGAAAAAGCCTTGACAGCATTTGAGAAAGACTGTTGTGAGATTAAATCTTCATTACTTTACTATTCCACAACATAAGGGATCTTTATTGAATATTTTGATTTTGTTCCCTAAACGCCACAAGTCAACTGATTAATTAATACTAATTCAATTATATCTCCACAATTTTCGGCACTGCATTGTTAAATAAAACTCAAAAGTTACACTTGTAAACTATTTAACCAAATACCTTTCCCTCAAATACTTCACAATTTATATTGACCTATCAACAACAATGCATCACCATACTGTATCTCTGACTGATTTTTGATTTTCATTCTTGGCTAGAAAACAAAAAAGTGAGCACAAAGCGTCTTCAGAAAAAGAACTTGTAAAGTATGCACCAGACAATTGTAACCACGCCCCCCCCCCCGGATTTTCATCCAGCCAATCCCCGGTAAAATCCCTGCCCTGCGAGAACGAACTGGTGGTAAAATCCCGTGAATAACACCACACCCCGGGGATCTAAGGTAAGAGCAATTTCCTGATATATTTTGAGGGAAGATAAAACTACCGCAATCACCCAGCATTGCGAGGACACTAGTTCTGGCTTCCATAACTGTAATGTTGATATTTATTTTTTTGATGTTTACAACACGTCCAAAAAGGTAATATATAATGTGTTCGCTGAAGTTCTTTAGCTACGAGGGCAGCTAAAAGGTAAAAACACAGCCCTTTTCCCTGGTATATCCTCGAGGGGGCTGTGGTAACAATTGACTGGTGCATTATGTAAGAGAGGAAATCAAAATTGATCATGCAAGATTGTTTTATCAATGCCATGGCGATGGTTTATCACAATGTCATGTACTTACACTAAGAGTGGCTCCAAGATTTTTCTATGCACATAGGTAAACAATCATCTTATTCACAGATGCTGTGCACATATCCATATATTTGGCTTCATTTAGAATGAAACTTCATAAATAAGTATGCTCATACTTGATATTTTTTATCTCCATTTTGCAAAATTGAAATCACATGAGTTTTTCAAACAAACTTTTATTGCTTGAAAATTAACATGTCAAATTAAAAATGCTACCCTCGGTAAGATGAAAATAAATCCGTTTGATGGTGGTAAGCATTCAATGGCGGCTTTATTGATATACACTATGAAATTCACATCATCAGCATCCGGAAGTAGTGATAACATACATGTCTAATCATTCGGCCGCTCTGATCAGAGTAAATTTTGAGGTCAATAAGTAGACTGGTACCCTGATTTACTTTTCCTCAAAAATATAAAGTTATACAGGTACGCGGCATATGGTTTTTAGTTAACATTAATAGTATTTGAACAATAAATACCAAACATCATGTTGTATTTAAAAAATTGCTAAGTGCCATGCGATGATTAGTTAAAACAAACTTTGTATCGAAAAGCAAAAAATCACGGAAACATGCAAATTATGTCAAAAAAATATCAGGAATACCAACATTGTATACAAAGGATAACACTACTTTTTTAAACCAACTTTCCTGGTTGTTTTCTACTTAGACCGCACGCTTTATTCGCTTTTAATACGTATGAATTCACAAGACATTTCGAATGCGCGACGGGCACCACGGTTAGCTGATACTAATTTCTTTTCGGATAAAAGCGAAAGAGGGTACCAGAATATCAATACAGAGCATTGAACGGAAAAAACTTCGATGCGTACTTTTCCAATATGTTCATATTCTTATTGCATATAATCTGACCGTATGCAAGAACATTCATGTGGTTAACCCGATTAACTCACTCGCTACGTAAGCATTTCGTGTGCTTCATTAAAAGAACATACAGTTAGCTTGAATTGTTAGAACTATTTTTATTGGATGTTGTGATTGTAATCAGTTCTGGTACTACTTTGGTTATTCAAATTCGCTAACGGCAATCCAATCAAAATACAGCGTATGAATACATTACGTCAGTGAACCCTCAGATGCGGCTTGAAAATGCAGACATCGCGGTTATGGCTATGAACTGCACACAAATGCCCTAGTCCAAAAAACCCAAAGTCTTAGCATATGCTCTATTGTGTAGCTGATGAACGACTGTATAAGTGTGTTGTCAGTTTTGTTTTGATTTGTTATTGACTACAACTGTATCTGGAATCAATACTTAAATTTATGCTATGGAGGGCACAAACACCGAACACTTGCAAAGCGAAAATGCATGGTCATACAATTATAATTATAAAGTATACTTTATTAAAGAAAACACATTTATTGTTTCCGATGTTTTTCATAAAATTCAAATGTAAAGTGTGATTTCTATTTATAAATACCTTGACTGCAAAACCTAAAGATGCGCGTGCGCCCTCTGACGTCATTCCCCTATGTGCTACATTTTGATCTTTTAGGTATAAACATTGAATGGCGTTTTTTTTTAGAAAAATACTTAACAAAACAAGATGAAACTTTGCAAGTGTGACCAAGGCAAGCCTCTGTATTGATCAAGATCATCGAATAACCGATCATGGTAAACAAACGCGTGTTTGAGTCGGTGTTTAGTGCCCTGTTCGAAAATGTACCGTCAACCTGTATATAACTTAATTATTTGGACTATATATAAATGAGCAATGAGTACTAAAGCATAGACCCTACTACTGACATAAGACAAAGATGGCATGTCCTAAAAGTCAACAATGAATTCAAATTATAAAAAAAAACTTCCGACTTACCAGTTGCTGTTTCGATTTAAAAACGGAAGTTAAATGAATAAGGTTACGCACTACTAAATTTTGTTATCTTAAAATAAACAGTTGAGTACACGGGTATACGAAATCAGAGAATACAAAATATAAAAATATTTATAATTTTTGAGAAATATTTAAAACGAAATTCATGGCTATACACGCAATACTGACAAACTTATAAACATGTTAATTTAGTTTACTAGACTATTTGTACAGTCACCCCGCCCAAAGTATTTCAACTGCATTTGAATCAATTCTATTTTTCAAGCCTAACTTCAAATAACTTTCATAATTAACCGAACACAAAACTTTACTTACTTCTGTTTTTAAATATATTCTGTTATTAGAATGATCAGGGAAGAAATCAATCGATCATTGGTCGCATAGGTAATAGGAAGGGCATATTAGGGCGTAGCATGACGGGCATGGATTTTACAATTGCAGTTTAAAATACATTTGGTCTGGAAATAACACCACGGCCATAATTTAGATACCTTCATATTCATATGTAAAAGAACAAATATGTGCGCACGTTTAACCAGCGTTCATCATATTTTCACTACTATGATTCTTACTTTTGAATCAGACCCTAACCCCGCCCCTTAACCCAATCCCCGGAAATAGCCATGTTTGGGATTGCATGTGATTAAATCTCGTGTTTAAAATCATTAAGTATATCAATAATTTAGTAATTACCAAATTAAAAAGTCATAACAAAGCAGGGGATGTAAATCTTCTACTCAAATTGAGAATAAAGCTGAGTTGTATATATTTTGAGAAAAAAAAACAGGAACAAACAACGCACTATGAATTGTAAAATACTCATGTACGAGAATATAATGGTTTTTGTCTAAGAAACAATGTTTAAGTTCAGTTTTAAGCGTTATTTTTACTGACATTCAAAGATAGCTGCTTTTGACATGGGCAAAGAATCATATGCATAAATAGTGAAGCCTTTTGGTTGCTTCACGTTTAAAACAATTAATTGTACAACATAATTGGCCGTTTTCGTTTGTCCAAAATGATTGTAATGATACGAAGAATTATGCCGTAGTTGGCAACATAAACATTCATCATATTTGATCTACCATGAATTAATGTCTATATTTTAGGACAATTACTGGCAGAAATATATATTCCGAAGGATCATAAACCAACATAATTCATGGACTGCATTGATTTTGCATTAAAAAAACATTGCGACCAATCAACATTGATCAGTGCTAAAGGGGCAGCTCGAAACATAACATTTGAGTAACAGACTCAAATAAAGTGTTTATTAGTTAGCTTACACCCCAATCTCCCCCCACCCCTTGTAAGAACAAAAGCGAAAACATCTGAGTCGCGCCTAAAAAAGAAAACAACCTCACCCTAACGATATTGTCTATAAATTTAGATTTATTACCATATATCATCTACATTACACACTTGTTCTGTTTTCTAAAAAATATACAAATTCGATACCAAAAGAATTGGTCACTTATCCTTGTACTATTTGGTCAGTCGAGATTATAAGTATCCTCCATGGCCGAGAGTGTAAGATAGGTTCATCCCGACCCGAACGTAGAGTGTTTTGCGGAAACGAGGTTTACCGAGTTTCCGCAAGACACCCTGCGCGAGGGTTTGGATGAACCTATCTTACACGAGTGGCTATGGTAGATGTTTTTTCTCCAACTTCAGTAAAACAAAATTAAGTGAAAATGTATTTTTTGCTGGAACTATTTTGTGCGTATTTAAATAAATGCGTATGGATATGTGATAATTCGTGGTTGTCATGGATATGCGCGCAGTGATTCAGATTATGTTAATAGTCAAATCGGCCTTTAAATAGTTCTGAGGAGAGTGAATCATTATTTCTTGAAAGGTGCATGAAAACTTTTTTATGGAGATATTTGAAGCGAGAAATAATTAATTAGCAATCTAAATATTGCAACAAGACAAGGTTGTTTCTATGATGCTACAGACGACAACAAGGGAGGTAATTACAATGTGATGACCATTAAAAAGAGTTCCATACGGGCGTTTTATCTTTGCCCGTGGGCAAGATAAAAATTTCTAGCATGGTTAATTTTTTGGATTTACTTATCTGAGGTGGGAGAAAAAAGAATCTTGTTGACATGTTTATGTCCGATTTGTTTATAACTGTTTCCCGCAGTCTGTTTTAAGTTTATGTCATTTGCGGAAAGGTATTTTGTAAACGAATATCAGGAGACAAATGTTAAATAGATCAAACTTGCTGTTATACATTTACATACACATAAAATATGTATAATTAAATGGATGTGATATAGAGCGTTGTGCATAGATCTTCATGGCAAAAATGTTATAACGTTTTATGCTTAAGTTTCACAACTACCGCTATCACCGAAGTGATTAATACAACCAAACACTGCCTTGACATTGGAATGGTTTAATGTCGTGCTTTGAAATTAACATAAGCATGTGCGTTATAAAACTCAGCAACATTATACCATTGTTTTGTCAGTCTGAAATTATTTCAGATAATTATATTAAAATATTAAAGATCCATTCTACTTTTCTAAGAACGAGTGAAATGTCGCACAAACCGCAGATGCAGATACACGTAACACATTTAATTCAGACTATTATGTGCATAACGTTAATAGGTACATGCGATACAAAAACTTGATGACTATATTTACTAAGTCAAGGGCCATAACTCTTGTTAGACCAGTGACGGAAATGGCAGGTGTTCAACATCCCGTGCTGACCAACCTACATTGCAGGAGTGAAGGTGCAACGCATCTGGCTGTACATGCGACACAATATATTTTTTTACAAAGTCAAGGACTCTTATCTCTTATAAAACCAAATTAAATGCAAAACAAATGAATGGTGCTAAAATGTCTATGCTGATCAACATACAACGAAGTTCAATGTGTGTATGTGTAATACTTTTATAGGTTCATACACAAACACAATCAGGGGCGCGACGTGCCGCGACACGAAGTGACGAGGCGGACACAACTTCTATGAACCCAAACATATATTCGATCTTGGGGTATAAAGAAATACCAGAATACTATCATCCAATCAGATGCAGGTTTAACATTTATCAACACATTGCACGCTTTTTGTTAAAATGTATTCGCATGCAAAGGAGTTAACCAGTTTATGAAATGAATCCATAGATTTCTGGTTGGCAATTACAATTGAATGTTTACGACAACCCGGGTCCATCTAACATTATAAACGGATGCATCTCAATCGTGCACCAAATGTTAGCATATGTTAACAATTATCTACATTCCAATTATCTTATTTATAAGTTGATTGACATATAAATTCAAATAATCATATGGGAAAAAATCAAAATGCATGTTTTTCTGTGACATTGATAGCGTCTGGCATACACGTCTTATCTTTTAAAAATGCAAGAATACATAACAATTGGATTTCATATTTTTTCTGATATGTCACAAAGAGTCATTGTTGGACAAACGTCTTCTGGAGTTGCAATGCCAATACTTGTGTACCTTAAGGGTCTGTACATAGTCTATTGTGTTTGTCTCATTTATGTTAATGTCCTTGTCGACCCTCTCGTAAGTACAACGCGACTCTTTGCAGATGTAAGCTCGCTATTAGTTTCTTCGTCAGATACCAATCGTATTGAATCTACACTAAATAACGATCTTAAAAAGATTACAAATTGGGCAACACTATGACCTGTACAGTTCAATACCTTCAAGACGGATGTTATGTTTTTACCACCTTGCAATTAAATCTGCCAAATATTATTTTCGACAGTACTTTGTTGAACTTTCATAATCACTTAGGGTTTTGATTTACAGCGAATGGAACAAGGCACGAGCATATAAGCAAACTTATTATATCAGTCTCTAACGTGCTTCCGTCAATGAGGTTGTTAAAATATAAACTTAAAAAAGCTTGATTATATATCTCGTTTATGCAACCTTTGCTTTAATATTCATCTGTAGCATGGGATAATTGTGTTTAAAAAAATGCATAATAAAACGGCTTGAGTTGGTTGGGTTCCACTAAGTGAAGGCAGGGAAATGCAAAGTTAATTTTCATTTATCGCCCAAGAACGGTAGCTTGACGTAGTACCTTCGCGAACAAATACCACGAAAAACGGAACAAACAACCAACTATCCGCTTCAAAATAAACAGAATTATGTAACCATACATAGACGTTTAAGTATATTTTATAGATCAACAGATCAATCTTCAATAGATTTATTGAACCCACTTGATGTTCATAAATCTCGTTTAAAAGATACATGCAAAGTCTAAATTGTTCCGAAATATTATCTTGTAAGAGACAAATTTCTAATATCTACCATCCAATAATCAGAATGCTTACAACAATCTTAATGCACATCTTCATATATATATATATATATTGTGTTCGTGATAATCCTATTTAGACTGTATACAAGCAATAGGAGATGCAAAACATGATTTCTATTTATGTAGTAGATACGGCAAAGAACGCGTGTTATTGTTTAGAAATACTCGAACATGTCATCCTTTAAGTACATCAAAATTATTATTTGGAAAAGAAAATAGCACAGGAGATGAAGAAGTGCTTTTATTGAAGTTTTAAGTTTATTAAATAAATGACACGTTTCTTTTGATATTACACTCAAGCAAGATATAAATGTGTTTTCTCCTTTCGGTGGCAACAAATTCTATTTTTTGAGTTTTTGTCCTAAATTAAATTAGTAAACATATTCTACTTTTTTCTAGTACGTTTAATCATAGATTTAAACGACATTGACGTCTAGGAAGGGCTGAAATTAATGTTGTTATAATTAGTAGCCAACCCATTTGTTTCATTCGATTGTATGTGTATGTGCAAATTGTATGTACTTTATACTGTTGACAGAACAGAACAATAAACTATTTTTAAAGTAATGGTAACGTCAGTCGTCAATCTGTTTTTCCTCATAAAGAGCCTTCACTTCTCCCACATGCTACAATTCACATCCCAAATATTTATTTTACAAGGAAAAGGAAATAAGAAATATCCGGTCGGTATGATTTCTACTTTTTATTACAAAATGCATTTTATTCATAGAGAAATCCTTTTAACTGCACCATGAACATTTGCAAAAAGTTTTCACTCAATAAACATAATTTCATCGTACACGCCGTCATATTTGGTTGACACACAATTTGGGTAAGTATACATAATCTTTTACCGTTTAAAACAATTTTCCATGGCGTTAAAGTGATGTATTGAAGCTGGCAACGTAATCGATCACAATATTTCATGGTATTTGCTGCTTTCATTCATCTTCAAAATGACTGCTTTGTTGGATGACAGCGAAAATAGCTTAAGTGACATTACACTCAGACCTCTTTCGCATTTACCCTCGATGTAGTCTGTCGATAACGTTCCATGTCCATCTATCACTTAAAGTACACCCTGGTTCTGTTATTTCTTAAAGAAACAGATATGGCCAAAATGAAAGGCAGTAATATGTAACTTATGTAGCATTTATCACTCTACTATCATATCAGTCGCAAACACTAGTTAATTTGGTTTATTTGAGTTTCGGACATTCAACTATTTATAGACATACAACGACATTTATACGATCTACATACTAGTATCAAACAGTCACTGCATCAAATCTTTAAAAACGTTTGCATTAGGTGCTCTGAATTGTATTCCATCGTCTGCTGATAGAGTTAGGATCCATTATCATAGAAGTACTTAAGGTTTACTTTTTTATCATGATCTCTTTCATTCTTCAGTTTTCTCAAGGCAATGCATACTAGATTCACAAGTTACGATTTTACCTTATACGGGACTGTTGAGATAAGTGTGAGGTTGTGCACATAAACCAGTTTAAAACTCCATTAAATTTACAGTTTCAAGGCGGTACCCAAAAAACCTTGATAAGCATCCAAAGTTGTGTTTATATATTCTATATGTTGTGTGTTGTTGGTAGAATTGTGTGTTGTTGTTTCGTGTTACTGGTTTGTGGATGTTTGTGTTGTTGTTCTGTGTTTGTGACATGGGCCCTGATCAAATGTTCGGGTTTATGTTCGAGCTTGCGACTACTAGAATTGTTTCTGTGTTTTTTCACATCAATATAAGTATCCCTTCGATGTATAGAGAATCTTAAGAATGCTAGTACTACTAGCTTAGTTAAATTCAATGTAAAAGCACAGCAATCTGATTAATGTTTTATTAAGATCTTGCGTCAGAAAAATTGTCCAACCAGAAAGGTTTGATTGACTAAAAAAAGTATTTTTATTTTGTGTTGAATTTCCAATACCATATAGAAATTACAAGCTTTACCTTTTTTAATTAAAAATAAATTTATTTTAAAATACTCGTTAATAATGTCTTCATTTTATCTTTACGAGCTTGTTTAATCTTTTGTTCTTCTTTTCCTCTTTTCTTATATGAAACAGTCCGACGCAAAGAGGGGATCAAAACAAAAGGCACAACTCAAATTCATGAGATTTTCGTTTACAAGTAACCGAAGATAACAGATACACAGAAGTATCAAGTTAATTAAAGGAATGTAGAGAGAAACACCAGAAAGAATAACATTTTTTAACGTTTTGAAGCTTACACTATCTAGTGGTCCGCGGTAGCTCCACCTTTTCTTATTTTCTTTTCGAATCTTGCAACAAAGTTTTGCCTTGATCCTTGACATTTGTTTCATTGTCTATTTCTGTAATGAAATTTTGTTGTTTTCATCTTTGGACAAGATATCGTCCTTAACAACTATGTCCGTATGACAGTCGTAAGACATTTTGGCAAAATCGACCAGTTAAAGTATCAGCTCTCCAAGATGTTGACTGAGGTCCCCACAAGACACCTCCTCTTTACTTGCAGTTGTGCAAGATTGTCGGCCCAATTCTTACAAGTTGCGTATTTTTTTTCTAGCTGTAGATTTCGTTTTTCTCTTTTCTTCTCAAATATCAACCAAAGTGTTCAGGGGACACTCTCAAAATATTGTCTGAATAAAAATTTCGGTCCCACATGCACATATAATATAATATTATAATGCGCTTCACAATTATAGATAACAGTTAAAAGTAGATATTTCCACATCTTAACTATCATTGCTCATAAAACTGACTAAACCGATAGGTTTTCAATTTTAATCATAAGTGGCTTCAGATTCAATGTTTTTCAAATAACTAGGTAGATCACTCCACCATTTGGGACCAATGACGACGATTGATCTGTCAGCTTATTTGGTTCGTCGCCTTGGAATGGTAAATTGAGTGTCACTATGTGTTCTAAGTCTGTATCTTCCTAAAATAGGTACAAACATTTCCTTCAAATACAATAACCATCTTTAAGGCACCACTGTTATCAGCAATTGTTTAACGCTGAAATATTGAACCGTCAGATATAACTGTTGAAGTGAAATGTTGGAAGTTTCATACTTTTAAAGCATATATACTTAAAAATCTACCAGCCCCGTATTTGTATGAAGTTGTTGACGCTTTTGTATCTTATTTTAAGTCCCATTATACGTCAATATATATATATATATTTAATCTAAATGTATTTGTTATCACCTGCTGACTAAACATCAATTGTAATTAGGATGATTTGTTTTTATTTCAATATTGTGTAAACGCTATTTAAAAGGCAAAATGGCAGCTCCAAGAAAGATAACACTGTCACGCTTCAAATAAGTAACTATGATTGTGAAAATCTTAAGGCCATTGCAGTGATATCATATCGCGTATAGAATTCAAAATGTGTTCGCAAATATGTGGCATTCTCCTACAATCCGACTCAGGACAAGAAATGTGATATTCAGAAATAGAAAATAGAATATTCAGCTGCAAATATGATTACAATTTTAAGCTTTACGCAGACTTTGCGTTAATTGACATAAATTTCTTATAACTTGTTTTACGTGATGTAAGGGAATAGAGGGTTTATGCAAATTATTTGTTATAATTATTTGATAGCAAAACCAGATAAGCTTTCCAAAAGCCATGGGGATTATCAAGTCTGTTTTATAATTGAAGCATGATAAGTCAACGAAGGAGATTAGAAATGGTTTTGTCAACTGTTGTAGTAGACAAGAAAAAGAAGAAGAAGAAGAAGAAGAAGAAGAAGAAGAAGAAGAAGAAGAAGAAAAAAACAAAAAAACAACAGCAACAACAACAATAATAATAATAATAATAATAATAATAATAATAATAATAATAATAATAATAATAATAATAATAAATACTGTTCTTTCATAACTGAAGCAGGCTCAGGTTGTACTTATAAATAAACGTTCAGGAAAGTTTGAAGTCACCCGAGCATTTACCATGACGATATTTTGAAAGTCGTATATTGTTTCTTGTATTGAAACATTATGACTGTGCTTTTGTTTGCATTATTGGTATTGGTAATTGTTGCTTTAAACAGGATATTTGTAAAGATTTATGGTAACTGGGCTTAGTTTATACTAATTTCTTTTAGCTCGATTGTGACTGAATCTGGTATCTTAAAAAAACAATCTGGAAGCCATTTTCTGTGTAAAACCAGTAATGGTGCTCATTTTGAGAGGCCATGAGACTGAGCTCCTTGGTGGGGATCCAAACAACAAGCTCTAGGCGGCGAGGAGGACACCTAAACCACACGACCACTCGCACCCGTTACTGGGCCTGTCCATGTTCTTTCTTTTCTTTTATCATGTTAATACAGTGCAATTACATGAGCAAGTCCATCGAGTTCTTTTATTTTTGGACACAAGGACAAAGGCAAAACAGAAAATGAGATAAACACAACGTCTAAAAAACAGGAATGGCAAATCATAAACGATATAATAGCGTTATCATATGTTGAGATTACCGCGTTGGAAAGCAGGAGTAATTTGAAGTGATTTTAATCCAATATAAGCAAATTAAATCATCAGTCAGCATCAACTTGAGGACACTTAATTAAGCATATTATATTAACATAAAATTTCATGTGTTCCGTTAGTCAAAGTTTTAAAAATCTACTTAGCAGCATTACAACATTATAACGTTTTATTTCGGAATAAATGCTCTCTTTAACAAGGCATTTTGCAGATACCGACAGTGTAATACCTGCTTTTATTTTATTTGCTAGACACAGGGACATGTTACTCAATCTTCATTCCGTCTCTTTGCTTTTTTATCCAATAGAATAACGGAACTGAACCCAATACAATCGAAAATGATTATGATCAATATGGGTTTAACAGAAAGAAACGTGCAAAGTGTGTTATTAAAATAACTTTCGATAAAAATTGATATCTGAAATGAGTGGAGAAAACCTAAATCTTTATAACTCTCATCTAACCAGTGTGCGTTATAATTTGGCAAAGATAAATGTGAACTACCTTCCCTTTATTGTATAATAGCTTTTATATTGTAATTTGACTTCTTGCTTTGGTAAGCATATCATGACAAAATGTTCAGTTGCGGATCAAGAAATAATTTTATATCAACTGATATTTGACGTAAAAAATATGCAAAGTCCATGAAACAGGCACATCCTAAAAACGCCACTGCATTGCCCACATAGTTATTTTGCAGTATATTTTTCCCATTTTCCATCCACTACTTCTATCGCATTATTAACAAAAGACAAACCAATGTATTAACCGAGGGACTAGCTCATATTTTTGTGCCAAAATGTTGTTTTTTTTCACGGCAATGCATCTGAACACACTTATATTATAATTGTATAATTATTTTACTCTTCGATACCGAAATTGCCAGAACAAAATACCTTTTAAAAAGAAAAAAACAATCCCTTGTTTTAGTGGGGAGCAAACGCACGCTGGTACAGTCAAGAAATAAAATAGAAACAGACAACAAAACCGCTCGCCCACGAGAACTCTTACATAAGCAGAGGGATAGTTAATAAACGCTATCCAAAATCTTGGACTTCATCGAAAATATTTGAGCATATAACAGCATTTGTTGGAGGGTTTCAGTATCTTAGTTTAACCAATCCAAATGATTTGACACACTTTATTTCGTTATTGAATCGGAGTTGAGTCGATACTTGAGAATATGATATTCATTGAAAACACAAATAAGCATTTTATCTGCCGATCAATCATCAAGAAACATGCTTAATAATGACATTTCACTGTAAGTTTTTGTTTTATTTATATTTTCACAATGCATTGGAAAAGGTCATACACAATTACCTTATTAATTGTTTATAAAAGTTCAATAATTTAAAAGCATTCGTGTCATCAACATTCAAAAAATTATGTCCTCCATCTTTCATAGATAAAGCAAAAAAGGTTTTTGGTTCAACTATAAAACTATAATACTAATTTAGCGTACTTGATATCAATTCAAAGAAACATAAGACAATAATGTTATTCCAGCAGTATCATTCATTAACATATTTAACATATTTGAATGATGTTTTATATACCAAAAACTGACGAACCAAAATATTACAACGGCAAGCGATTTTCTATCCAACGTTATTGCGATTAATAAATTTTATGTAGCTAAATATTTTAAAACTATCATTCAATAAAACATTGAAACTTCAGTGACAAGCCTAGTAGCCTGTAATTTAAACAAGATAGTTTTCAAATGGTTAACTCAGCACCATCAACTGCCTTTAGCACCGACTTAAACGATTTCGCTATCATTATGAATCACTAAATCATATTCATTGATCCCAAATAACATGAATTACACTAAACAGAATGTTTGTCTGTTTTCGTAGTTTATGTTACGTCTGCATCATTCTGTATAGCCTGTCAGTTGTAAGATCAAACATCACTTAAATGCAAACGAAGCTACCAGCAGAGGACATGACATTACCTAGACGTCAACCAGCATAGACAATATGTATCCCAGGCGGACGAGCGTGTTCTCAAATTGCAAACTTATAAATCACCTGTCAGACACAATCAGTCGTCTTTGTATATCAATGCCTCTCTTGTAACCTTATAAAATTATTTTTGTCTTTAGTTTACTATAGAAATCGTAGGCTGTTTTCATGATTGCCATATTGCTTTACAGAACGTATATCATAAGTACAACATTCTGCTAAATCTGAATGTAAAATTTTCGAAATATCCAAAAAACTTTCCAGCAAAGATGTGAAGGGATTGGATTTAGAATTCATAATTTGTTTTACATATTTATGTTGTTTATTTATTTACGCTTTTAAAATTCCTGTCCACATATCTGTATCAGTACTGTATGCACTTTGTATTCTTCATCCAACAACACCTAGCACTTCGGAGTGCATTTTTTATATTATATACTTAAATACTGTTACAGAAAAATGGTGTTTTACAGAACATTAATAAAAATATGATTCTTGTAAATAAAACATGTTGAAAATGTGGAAATCAAATGTTTTGATAATTATGAAATGGATACTAAAGGGACAATATTTATACGAAAAACTATAGAAACAAGCTCAGTAGCCAAAAGTTTAAACATAAACCCCGTTTAATGGCACAGGGCAAACGCCAAAGACATAGAACACAAAAATAGCTTTATCAATAAAATATGAGAGTTCTGCCTTTAAACGGCCAGTAAAGCACGAGTTTACTACCACATGATCACTGGGGGATTCTTTGGACATAACCTCACACCTTTTTCAACATTTCTCAATAATTACATTTTTAAAATACAATGAAAACTACAGTTGTCTGAAGTTAAAAAACAAATCCTGTTTAGGGGCACCAGGCAAGGCCCAAAACGACAGTGAACTAGAGACACAAATTTATTCTCATCAAAATTACTTTTCCTAAAAGAAGTCATATAATTCAGGTTTTCTCTTTCCACTTATTGCCTATATTTGATAATGTGGGTATATCCGTTTCCATTTAAGCTCGTTTGGCATTCCATCTATACATACTACAAAATATACTAATAGTAACAAATGTTTATTAATACCTTAAACCAGATCTTAAATATCTTAATATGATGTTAATACGTTCATTCATACTTTATCTGTTGTTGCATCTTTGTAACAACACATACCCTTGGAAGAAGCATCCTTGAAATATATTACTATAGGGATATTTGCCGCCTTATTTTGCGGCCCGACATACAAGATAGTTCTACTACATCATTCATCATTATAGGCATTTTTTCTATTGTCTAAACTAACTCACATAACATGAAGTAACATACTAAATAAGCAACATGACCATTCATCATATTCGCTTCATATATTCATCTTTCTGTTCCTGTTTTTAAGAAAATGGTTTCAAAGGATGATAGCAGAACTGTTCTAAGGAATTTAAAAGCAAGACGAATATAGAACTCTATCGCGTTCACCGCTCGATTTAGTCTCTCCGTTTTGTTTCATCACAATCTATCATCTGGAGTACAAAATGGTTCTGTTTTTCTTAAAAGTAGACAAATATTGACAAGATGGTAGGAAATAATTGATAATTTGTCTCATGACTATTTGATCAGTAGTGACTGATAGTTTTTGGCGAAAATTTAAAAGCTGCTGCCTGTGCTCGCTGTCGATATAGCTATTTTTTTGGAATGCGCACTAACCTACTTACCTGAAATATTTGTATATATTATTTTAACTTTACAAAAATCGTATTAACTCAATAATTAAATAAACTCATCTCACCACATAAAAGTACCGCATGATTTGTAATTTATAAAACAATTATCTGATTAATAAAGCTAAAATACCCCAACACAGCGAAAGCCAACTACGAAGCGTAGTCTTCACTCTTCACCTGGAAAACGACATTGGTCAAAGTATCCATGCCCTGTTCAATTAAAATAAACGAGAATTAACCATTATTACCTGGAACACAAAATGGATTAATAATAGCTTATTGATGAATTTATGAAATGTTTGCACTAAAACACGAGTAAATAACTAACTATAACAATATACCTTCCAGAACTATATCTCCAAATGCCGGCGTAGGAACGTCAGCGATCAAAACCATTGGTTGTCCCAAGGGTATTCTAGAAAGTGGGTATTTAGAAAATTAACTTAAATTACCAATGGATCTCCGGACTTATGCATAAGCAGGAAATAGAAAAGTTGTTGATTTCATTGAAATATCGTTTTTTTATTTCACTCGTGGTCAATAAAAAACTATATTTTTTTCTGTGTAACTCGTGAAATTAAATAAGATATTTACTGAAATCAACAAATATCCTCCATTTGTTTTGCGTAATAAATGGTGTGAATTATCCTTGATACGGTTTTTGTAAAGCACAACCATAAATAATACAGATACCTCGGAGTTGGTCAAAAGTATTTATTTTCAAACTTTAGGGCCAGAACGATTAACTACCACGTAATTTTACTATTACAGGGGCTAAGCACATAATTCAAAGGGTATTTCTCTGAAATTTTCATTGAATTATTGGTTTTTGACTTACGATATTCAAAATACAATTAGTATCGACTTTATTAGTCTGAGAATGTACACGTTTATTATTAGAAATGAGACAAGATTAAGGCCATTTACATGATTGTAAAATGAGTTCAGATGCAACATTTGGCTTAATAAATAATTAAATAAATTCAATGGCATATAAAGATGTCTACAAAATAAAATGATCACATAAGTTCATTCTGTTTCTAAGTGTGACACGTTGAGAATGTTAAAGGGGGGAAACTGTTAATTAATCATTGCTTAAATGGATCAAGACATATTCAGTAACTTATGGATACGAGTGTGGTTTTCTTCAGATTTGATCTGAAAATGACCCGAAGAACACAGTTTGGTCACACGTCTTTGTCTACGATTATAGCCGTAAAAACAACGTAATTGTTCTGGGATGTTTAGTCTGTCATGTTAATTTTTATAAATTTATTTCAGTTGGTGGAAACCGACTCTCAAACTCATACTCAAAAATGTTAAATCTATAATTTAAATATTTTTCCTATTTACGCTTTCATTTTAAATGCATACGAGATTAAAGTTACAAAGACGCATGGGGAAGGCTTAAGCTTATGCTATAACTTAAAAGCCCAAGCTCTTTTAGTTTTTTGTGTGATTTGTTTGTAAGTGTATGTTTAATTGTATGGCTTCAGGTTTACAAAAAAGAACAATACCATATGATTAAAATAAGCTTACAAGCAGTATAACAATGATCAAAGACTGTTAAAATATGTGCGTGATGATAAACGTACTTACTTAGCTGTATGTCAACATATTGGTTCCCATTTTAATTCGCAAAACAGTAAAGGTTTTAAAGAAAACCGGAAATAAATCAAGCTTTTGAATGTTTATGAAATTCCATAGTAAGAATGTGTATGACATGCATTTTGCTTCGCCGATCGCGTCCTGGACCACTGGAACACTGTCAATAACTTAATGAACAGCTTTCCAAGCTAAACATGGTGATTATATGCACAACCACATTTGGTAACAATCCCTGGTGTGAAGTGTCAATGAATAATTGCTAGTGGTTGTGGAAATATAGTGCGACGGACAAACAAATGATAAAGGGAGACAAATCATAATTAAACGACGGTTAAATGAATGTGAATTTTAAGCTGTTTGAAAATTGAATTGAGTAGTGTAGGGAATTGCGAATAATTTTATTGCGCAAAAACTCTCTAATACAGCTGCCATTCAGCCATCCTGAATGCGATTAAAAAACTTTTGATATAACATAAATATACTCATAATCTTTGGTCAGTGTGCCAAAAGAAATCCACGAGATAACGTTGTTCATACAGAAAGTAGTATCACATCTATGTGGACTGTATGCAAAAATTGAAAGGGTCATTACTCTGTAAAATACCCCATCAGAAAATGCCGATGTAAAAAAGCACAACTAGACTGTGAAGTTTCATCAAAACCAATCAGGTATTTTTGAAAATTTCGCTCAGACAAACTTTGTGGCATCCATCTGTGGCTTTATTACACATATACATTTTTATTACAAGCTAAACGCTTATAGTGTCATTTAAACAATGACCCTATTTCCCTAAAGAAATCATTTTAGATAAACCTTCTACTCATTGTATTAGTGAAACGCCTCTTTAAGGCACTAGGCTAGCCAAATACAATTGTAGTGAATTATTAATCGTTTCACACTCTGATCCGTCAGATGAATGTTATCTTTCCATCAACAAGTCATTGTTCACAGAAATTCTGTCACTTTGCACAAGGTCATGTCAATTTCCTATTGTCATGAGAGATTTCAACTTTAAATCTCTTCCCGTTTAACAATTTAAAATAAGTCGGTAATTAAGTGGGGTGAAGTTCCAAGAAACAATACAAATTGTTTATAAATACAGTTTTAAACAGAACCTTCCGCAAAATATTTGCAATTACGTTTCCTAAAATTGCAAACGACTAAGACAAAATACGAATAGAAACACATCGCGTGAATGTGGATCCCTAGAGGGAGGGCACGGCCAACAGGGATTCCATTTGTCTATAATTACTATGCCAACTTTACAATATTCCGATTGTCTTGTTATTCTATAATTTTGAACAACATGACATGTTCTCGTGGGAGAAGAAATTGGTTGGCGATGAACCACGGATTCCAGTAGAAATCACGCATGCGCTAAGGGCAATGCCATTAATATGTACATCGCAAATGTTCTACGTAAGCAATGTCGTATACGCCAATTTGAAAATGTCCGATAGACCATCTTCGAAAACCACGTGATTGCTTGGCTATTTAAGGCATTGTGCCAGTCCAAAAGCGTTCAGAGAACATTTAAAATTTGGAAGCATTTATAAGATCAGAACTTTTCCAGCTAAGCAAGACATTATGGAAACTTTATGACACTTTGAATCTACTTTAACATCTCAGTGGGACAAGTTACGTTCTCCAAAAAGTTTCGCTTCCTCTTCCTGGAACTTCCGTAAGTATAGTAGATTTTAAGTTAAAATCAATTAAAAATAGGTATCGTTTGCCTTTTACTAATGTATTCTATAATTATGATAAAACTATTTTATATGTGTAATTAAGAAGTTGTTAAAACATACCTAATCCCTGGAACGGGTTTCGGCTAAAGTCGTGCGTTGTCGTTTTTAATATTATTTATAAGTAAACATTAAGCGAGTCGTATTTAAAATATCATTGTTAAAGTAATAGTTCCTTTACAATGTTGAATCGAGTAGTCATAAGGATCATTTTATTGTAATTTGTATAACAAAAAGACTACGGAAGTTTAAGTCATTTAATGCATTTCAATGCGTTAGAGGATGGCCATTGCTGCACATTTGAATTGTTGAATGCTTTGGTATTATTTTAAAGAAGAATCACCGTACATAATACACAATAATGTATTTGTTTTCAGAATATGTCAAATCATTTCTTATTTAATCAAATTAACATTACTGTATTGCAAAAGAATTTTGAACATGTATACAGATAAAACATTATATAGATAATATACATACAGGAAAATGCGAATGTTCTCATAGATTGTTTCCGGATTTAAAATATGTCTTTCTCAAAACGGTTGGGCCACAAGTTATTCCTATTACTAGACATGCCTTTAAACTTAGATCATTTTTAATAACTGAAATTCAAGGAATAAGAAGTGTTTTTATATGTGCTTAAGCTCAAAACCTTAGCGTGGTGTAGTAAGATGTTAAACACATATGAATAAAAACTAGTATCAATATGCATCACTAACTGAAATCTTAAAAGAGTACATTTTACCAGGACAAACCATATTTAATTCTTAAAGAAAAATATATCGATTCCAATTTCAACAAACCAGATACACTGCTTCCCTTTTATGGTGGTATCAAATGAGTGCTTATACGCTCTTGAAAACCTACGCGCGCGCATTTAAGAGTTCTAAGATTACTGAATAAACATCATGTATCATGAGGTTCCCTATAAATCATTTACGAACATCAGAAACAATTCACTGAGCTACAAAAGGACAGGATTAGTGAAATGGGCAGCTTAATGCGTCAATTGAACTCATTTTAGGAGGCCCTATCCTTTTCTCTTGAGGCGAACGTAGCCGGATACGTTTACATATAATTAGCACTTTCAGAAAAGGATTACTTGATCTTAAAACGTTTTGTACACATGGGATACATACGTAGAGAGTTGACCCGTATAACAGTTTGCATAATCTGTAACAAAATGTACTTTTCTGATTTTATTTCCCTTTATCTGTATAAAACGGCTTTAAAGTTCACCATATATTATATTTAAATACAATTTAAAGCTTGTTTTATCACACGATCTTGACTAATACGATGCGGTAAACTATTAGGCCATGCACAACTATAAAATTAAACAGAGTACTGATTAACAATTATATGAAGGTTAAACGAACTATGTAAAGGCATTATTTTGTTTGCAAACCATATCTTATTTAAGAAATAACTGTGCTATTGTTTTGTTTCCTTTTTTGTCGATTGACTTGGATCGTATTCATATAGCATCTTAGGGGAAAATTGTAAAACATTCCTATTTTGAAGTTATTTAAGAAAATGTTTTACAAATATGTTGATAATTCGACCAAGCTACTTTATGAATACGGCAAGTGTTCGGTCATTTGATCCCTGTGTAATTAAACAAGAGAAGTGTACGTTTTTGGATGGTGAGATACATTGCATCAGAATGCCAAAAATTCCGAACAGTACCAGACGAATGAATCAGCAGACACTATTCACAGACTCTTGATCAACAGGTTTACGATAAGACTCCCCAAAACGACATCTGCGCGTACACGTTGGTGGTTAAAACCAATCAAACCATCAGTTATAGTTCATAATCTATTTACTAAATGCTTTATACAAACCGCTATGCGACTTAGATGTCTTAGTTTTTTACATAACATCAATACAAACAGTGGTCCTGTCAGAAAAGGATACTCCGTAATCATTTTCAGGCAAATAAGCATCGACAGTGTGCGTCTTCTGTGGGACTTCTGTAAAATGTCTGTTTGTTTTTGTTTGTTTCTATAATACAAATAGGACCAAGGCACATACATCAATATACAAATACATCATTTTAGTAATTGTTTGTGATGTTAATAATGCACACAGTGTGATGATAGTAATTAAGTACCGTATATTATATTTCATAGTTTATTTACCGTATACAAGCTGGAGAAAAACTTATTTGAAAGCGCAAAATACATTCTTAACAGGAGAATTGGCTTGATTGCGATCGTGCATTTACTGCAATGTTTGACCCAACGAAGCACCGGTTTAAGAGGTATTATATTCTACAAGAATTGCTATAAAAGCTATATTCATTAATGTCATAGTCCCAAATTATTAATAACAAAAAATGAATATTAATATACCTATCTATAAATAATTTCCAACACAAGTTCTTGCTTATCGGATTTATGTTAATATAAAAACATAATTATCATTATACTCTACGCAAAACACGTGTGCAATTGATGCCGAAGAGGACTTCAACAGCCATCAACCTATAGCCACCACTCTTTCTTGCACCGGATTTTCTTTCCGTATAATGAATTTCTAAAGCCTTCCCATTTGATAATCAGGGTAAGGAACGATTTACTACGCACATTCTCATTGATCTTATGCGCATCTTGTTGATATATGTTTGAATATACAAGATCATGTAGAATTTTATGTCGACAAACATGAAGGAGTACGGAAAAAAATATTTGTGGTAACGATACTCGTAATTTTAAATGGTCTTACTGTATTTTTTAAACTCAAAAGACCAACATTTTAGGTACATTCGGGACATTTATGGGTGTAAACTGGAAAAGAAATCGCGGCGATACATAAGTAGTTTAAAATGTTAAAATTGATGGAATAATATATATGATATAAACTTAAAAAGAATGATAAATACTTTAGAATGTTTTACTAGTGCGAACATTTTGCAGCGCTTTATATATGGCGCATTTACCCTTCCTTATTTTACACTGTTTCCCACAAAATTTGTGCTATGCGTATTAAATTACATGACTTTTAAATTCGATACCTGATGGTTCATTCCTATAACACATTTCTAATTACTTAGACGACAGTAATTTATTGTCTTTGTTTCGTTCTTGATTAGGTTTGTCTCTAATTTCCATGCAGTAGTACGGCCATAATTAAATCTTGAAGGCGGAGAAACAAAAACGGGAATTACAGTTCCCAGAGCGCGAAATCGCTCATTTATCAACATATAATTGTTTTACTGGAAACATATAGACAACTGAATATGAAAATTACAAGGTGGTTTCGTCTTGGCCTGTTTTAAGACACCTCTGTTTAGTTCTTTGCTCTCCAAGGGATGGTCAAACAGATATGAACAATTGTAATAAAAGGATTACACAAAGTTTTTGTTATTGCGTGCCTCCTAAGATTTCTGATTTTTAAAAAAAAGCTTATTATCAGTACTGTCTGGTATAAACTTCCCCCTTTGAATAGAAATTCAGAACAAGATTATACAGCATCGTGGTATATCAGACATGCTTATGTTCTCAATATAGAATTAAGAGCATCTCTCAAATGTTTGTCACGATTGGTTAACTTAGTCATAGCAAGCCTTTTACAGTTTTGGTCTGGTTTGAACAGATTAGTGATACACTTGTAAGTGGCTAACATCTGTTTTATATGAACCAAAATAACGTAAAAGACTCCTGGACTAAAATTTTCTATTGAAACACAGCGGTTTTCAATCATTAATCAAATCATACATATGTTTTGTTATTAAACTAAACCGTACCTTTTCGTTTTAAGCAGATATTGGTAATTATTGTTCGAGAAAATGATAGTAAAAATATATGCCAGATAAATATTTACAAAACTTGTGTTATGTAATCGCTTATATCACTGGATGAAATAAAACTTCCAAATGAGGTACTTTCGTGCCAGTAAAGCAAATTATATTGGTCCCGAAAGTACTGTGGTATTTTTTTTGCTGCTTGTAGAGCAAATAGCCATTGAGTAGTACACGATTATCGGGTAATGATGTTTGACTTTCCCTAAATATTGTCTGGCTTCTATACATATATACCAAACATCTATTGGCATGTCCTAGTTTCAAGATCCCGGTAGGAAAAGTAAAATATATCATACATACATGTTTATAACAAATATTTTGAACATGGAAGAAAAAATTCAAAAGACAATAGGTTTGAAAAATAAACTTAAAAATTAACCATGAAAAAAAATCAATGAAAAAGGAAATAAAAGGATACAGAAAATGTTCCAACAGTATTTCGACGCACTCTTGAATACAAACCCAGCGTGTGTGCTTCTCAGTCAAAAGTATAGTTGAAAAATCTTCACAGATTCAAATTGTTTGTTATAAAGTTCATAAACACAAAGGAAAACGACAACAATTCAAATGATTTGCCCGTAACGTATGACAGCAAACATACTTTAAGTTTAGTGTTGAAAAGATAAAGGTTATTTAAGATACATCGAAATTCTCAAAAGTATAACGCGCCTTTCAGTTTCTTCAATTTGACATTTGTTCGCATTGATGGTTAATTAACTCTGACATTTCAACGCCTGAGTAAAAAATAACTTGTACACTTTAGGACCAAATAACACATAAGTGATAATTGAATATTTAGCTTTGGGAATTCACTTTTGTTAAGAAAAAACGTAATTTCTGCATCTTCTCTGCTTTGAATGAAAAACCATGAAGTCCTTTCAATTTGGCTCAATATTTTAGTTTCTAGTTTGTTTTTAAAACAATGTTCTTTTTGAGAAACGTTGGCACTAAAGCCTTGATGTTAACAATAGCCATAAATGTTAACATTTATGTTATAATAAAACTAACATGTAATTTCAAAATCCCTTTAAAAAGAATAAGTGAGATAATGGTAAAATTGGTAGCCTTCGTAGTATTTTGATAATTGTATAACTTGCAATCAACAAATATGACTCATTACAAAAATGATGTTATTCTAAGAAATCGAAATGACCTTTTTTAAACTAACCCTTGGTTTGGGTTCCCAAATTGGCAGTATATTTACTGGACCCGTGTTTTGTCTTAACAAACAATAAGCACACCTTCGTCTTGGGTGGAAAACTTTATGTAATGGGTATGGGGTTGTATTCAATATACAACTTCAGTTAATATTACGGTCATACATCATTAACTTCATTCAAACTATTGGTCAGTTATAACAAACAAGCCAATAGATTAGCTTCATCGTTCTTAGATCCAAATAATACCAATATTAAATATCAGTCCAGATTCAATTAAAGATAGGAACCTAAATTTTGTGACAAGAACAGCGTCAATGTGATGAGAAAGGATTAAAATATAAATCATGACCAAAGAATCAGTAAAGACACCCGCCAATAATTTCATATTGTACGCAGACATCATTTAATTTGCCTGTGAAGACAGAAGGAAACGATTAAAGAAGAATAGGAAAGATGCAGAAGATGACAACTCGAATGATAAAGGCATATCAATAGCATTTTCCCGGACAATTTGGCGCGATATATTGTTTGCTTTTCTTTATAGGCCGATTATTGCGGTTCATATCAGGCTTTAGTTATAACTGTCCGGAAGAATTGCAACAGATGCTGGCACAGAGGTCAATGAGATCGAATAAAACGGGGAACTTCCCCTCTTAACCAGCAGACTTTCCAGAGTTTATAGCCTTCTGGGAATAAATATGAAGTCAATTAGCGGTGATTACATCACGATATTATTGACTGTGTCGGTTGCTGTATACACATGTCTGTAAGCGGTTACTCTATACACATGACTGTGGAGATAACCTTGTACACATCTAATGCACCAGTCAATTGTAACCACGACCTCCCCCCACCAAGGTCCGGGGGATTTACCGGGGATGGCCGGGAAAATGGGCTGTGTTTTACCATCCAGGTGGCCCCGCAGCGCTGGGTGAATACGGTGGTTTTGTCTTCGCGCTGAAAATAGCGCGGAATGGGCAATACATAGGGCTCTTGGGCTAGGGGCATTTGGCGGGGATTTTACCAGCAGTTCGTCCCGCAGTGATAGTATCCGGTCTATGCTGGACAGAAAGTCAAAGTCCCCGTTTTTTTTCCGGACCTGGGTACAATTGACTGGTGCATAAAGCGCAATTTGGGGAAGCCACTTTTTCTAGGTCAGAAATGTTAACATTCGAAACAAATTGTTAAAAAAAAAAAAAAAAAATGATGTTTTTTCTCCACCATAAAAATAAATAAATACAAACAAAAGTTAAAAAACAATAATATAAACGCATTTTAAATTCAAAAGGTGTTTTACTTATATAAAAGCGCCTAGCTACTAAACTGTGACCCGAGGCCTATTAAATACTCTCTTCGGAAGACAATTATCAATTAAATAAGTAGAAGAGCCGAAACGATTGTCCTTTATTTAGCATTACACAACACCTTACTGTGTTTGGTTAAAAAATGTGAAATTATTAGAAACAAATTTTCAAATGGTGAATAAAGTAATAAAAGAATGATGCCAAATCTGGACATCTTTTTCGGTTATCAGATGAGCTGTCCAACTAGCTATTGAACTTTTTTCCTACGTCTGACCTCGTTAAAGGAGATCACTGCGTAGATGATCGAGAGTGTCCCATTAGTTTACAGTATGTTCAAAGCGATTACCTATGATGGCCCATTTGTTTAGTAATGAACCGTTCCATCTGTGTTAATTTCACAATACACTTTCATCAGTATTTTCATGCATGCAAAATAAAAGCTCATCATATGACTCAATATCTCCATAACGCAAAACGAAAGTAATATGATTATTTAAACGAAAGAAATGGCAGATGCCTGTTAAAAACTATGTATATCCTAAAGTAAGCTGACAGTTAGATCTCATTCACGCCCCAGGAGATATTGCTGGTGGAGCCGCGAAGTTGGACATGGAAAATGAACCCATTTGTTTCACTTCTCTGGAGATTGTCTTGTTTGTAGAAAAAAATAGTGTTTTTGGTGCTAAAATAATGAACAATCCATACTATAGATAAGATTTTGAAAAGTTACTAAATTCTTTTGGCCAGAATGATATTTTTTCATGGAAGGATTAAAGTTCATGTCATAATATGTATTCCTCTCTTGTTGTTAAAAAAATCAATAATATATTTAAATATAATAATGATTCGTGTACATACGAATGTATATTTTGAATGGGAAACGCATATGCGTTAATCTGCTTGTGAACGATTCAGTGAAAATATGTCATTGTTCATTTTAAATGCTTGGAAACGATTGAAATATCGAACAAAAATATAGTAAGTGTTGTGTTTTTGGAGTAAAACCGTAATTTAAATTTATTTTAATAAAAAAAGATACACAATTAAATGCGATACTTTATTGTAAAAGGTCATCATTAAAGCTGTTAGACAACCAGTCAGTTCGGTAATATGAACATACCACTCCCGTACTTTGTCTTTTCTTTGGATTTCGAAATAGACATTTAATGATTTATTATATCCTTACAGTCAGTAGCTTAAAAACATTATGGACTAGCAAGGCCAGATATCATCATGCAAATCAAATTTCAACACTAAAATACCTTCAAAAACATTGGTCCTCGGAATTTGAAACAAAACACGTCTTATGTTTACATTTCACAATAATTGAAACTGCCTATGTTTAATTATCATAAATATTCATGTTTATCTCCCTTATTTTGTTTTTATATTTATAGAAAATGTGTATATTCTGAACAAAAACAACAAACATTTTATTTCTATAGATGCGTGGCATTTAGAAAAAAAACACTATGGATTATCGTCTAATTAATGTGTTGTGCACATTACCACCACCACCAACAACAACAACAACAAACAAGTCAATTAACGAAGCCTGGTCATATATAAATCAAATTGTACAAAACATACACTAATAACACACACAAAATTAAATACATAATATGTTAAAAAAGTGCACATAAAGTTGAATATTAACAAATTTTGAATTCTGCAAATGTAAATGCAAATTTAAATTATGTATTCCGTGCTCCGGTAAATTAGCAATATAATTTGTTTGATATTGTGCAGATCTTGGAAATTGGAATAATTGTAAAATTTTGATAAACACAAATTGTCATCGCTGACACTTTATGAATCTCTTTTGCCTAAGACAATAATTTTCTGTCATTATTGACAAAAAACTAATTGTTATAAATGCCACTTTAAATGTTCAGAAAGCTTCCTTCATATTTTATATGGCAGAGAACATTTTTTTCACAATATAATATTATGTTTCCTTCAAGTACATTGCATGTAGAAAACATCTAAAACTAAAGAGAATGCGTCTTCTCCGATTTCATGGTTTCTGGATACTTGGTAGACATAGCAATGTAAATGTAACGATTACGCATTAAAAGGCATATTTGATTGTCATTTTAAATTGTTGTAACAGTGCTTGGTTGTTTTCACTAAATTTCTTGCACGTATTTCTTTTAACGTTTTGGTTTCTTTGAATAATATCCGACTTTGGAAATGTAGTCATAAATAACTTTCAAATCGACGGATGAACAGGAGACGGAAATTAACTGTACCATTCCAAAAACGATACTAAGCTACGACTAATGACTGCATATTTTTTTACAGAAAAAAGACACCGATTATCACACAGTTAGGACCATACACACGGACGAACAGTAAAGATGCGGGCGTGGTCGTGTACGGGCCTGTTTCTGGCGGTTTTCGCAAAATGGCTTACAGGAAGAGTGTTCGCTAATGACGACCTCATACGGTGGTGTGGCGAAAACTTGGCCGAATGCGGAATTATAGAAGGTAAAATGTATTTAAAACCGCACCAGCTACAATAAATTATTACCAAATAGTATACCTTTCATTGATGTGTCCCTTCTTTGTATATATAACGTCAATCGGTCCGTATATCACTGTAGTTTAATGAAGATCCAGTTTTTATGACGTCAGCGGTCCATATTATATTTTGGCTGGTCCGGACCTCGAAAAAAAATGTCATATGAACCGCTGAAGTCACACAACTGGTAAGTGCGGCTTGCTATTTTCACAACGGCGAAAATTTGCCCCAAGAAAATATTATTAGCTTTGGTCAATAAAACAAGCGCTATATAATATTGAATGGTAATATAAAATGTTCGGGATAAAACAAATATTTTCACATCACTTCGGGCCATATGACAATATAAGGACCGGCCAGTCAGTTCCCGAAGGTAATAGGACCTCGGCTAACGGCTCGATCAATATACACTTTCGGTGGCTGACTGGCCGGTCCTTATAATGTCATATGACCCTCAGTGGTGTGTCATATTTCTTATGATACGTAGGTAGAGTTTAATAAAATAATGTTTCATAATAGATCAAGTTACTTATCAGTGGGCGTCTTTCTGTTTGCGTGTCATATATGAAACTTACTATAGATGGATATTTTCTTTGACTTAAAAAATATGATAATGATGGTATTTGCAATATGCAATGTGCTATATTTGAATTTCAATTGGAACTACTAGGCCAAGCGAAGTAGCATAAACAAAAGTATAGTCAATACTTAGTTGACTACTGCTGCAAATAAACTGCCAAATTGGTCGGTTACATTTAAATAAACAAAATTTCCAAATCTCCGTAATCTACAGCATGTTATTATAAAACACACAAATGTTATACGCGTTCCATTGTGGCAAAATAAGGGCTTGTGATAGCAGGACATATACAACAGGTATACTTAAATGAAATAGTTTAATAAAATATGGAGCTATTTTTAAGTTATCCCATGAAATACATTATTTGAACATTGGAATTGACATTGGACCATTTATTCTCTTCAATATTGTATTGCTCAAAATTTCGGATAAAAAATGAGTTCGATGGTAATATCTAAATGCAGAAAAAAATCTTGACATTTCAAAACAAAACTGTGTACTTTTCTGATGAAAATGTTAAAAATATTTAAAAATTAACTTATACTTAGAAAATCTCTCATTCTTCAAGACAGCCATCGATGAAGCAAAATCTATATAATATTCGCTGGTTTTTTTTTCATAATCTTGATCTAAATATAGAATGTCATTCTATAAACAATATCAATGTATTTCCGGTTTTGTTCTCAGTTTTACCTTCATTTTCGGAACCTGAAATATAAATGGCCACACAATAAAAAAACTTAGGTAGGACTAATGTAGTATTTCCTAAATACATTTCCTCTTATCCAGTAACAACCGCCGTCTACATAAACGTATATTTACTGTTGACAAAGTCTCACCAAATCAGACAGAACTGTCAATTGTGTAGTTTTAAAGGATACTTTCAATTGTATAGGGGTCTTAAATGGTAAATAACAATGTCTTTTGTAATGTATTACTGCTTGAAACAATTGAAAAACACCATCAGATGTTAAGTAGATATTTAAAATCTGACAGAAAGTGCTTTATTTGGCCGAAAACAGTTAGTATCATCTATGCTATCTGTGTAATGCTTAACTGAGTGTCTCTCGTTCAGTGTTTCTTGGGCCCTAGCCTCGGGCTTCTAAACACGTTTGGAACACAGCTTTGATACCCTTAAGGTTTCATTGTGTAATTGAATTCACAAATATCTGATCGAATGAGTATCTTAAAGTCGCTGTTTTGTGTGCGTATGTATTTTTAAGATCAGTAAAATAACACCTTTTAAATCGTGCTTAAAGATGCACTCTTATTTCCAAATACTCTTAGTAAGATTTACCACAATTAATAATATTGTTTTTATACACCAAAAAGGATGAATAAATGTCGAAAAAAAAGGTTCTTATGAAGGATACCAAGTAGTTGAATTTGAAAGAAATAAGCATAGAACACGGTATTTCTACCTTATGAGACTGTAGTAGACCACAGTAAATCTTTAAACATTCACCAATCATTTAATATTTTTACACTTTCTGCTATTAAATACACGGTAACAATCTTGTTAGCAGTGATTAATTTTTTCCATAAATGCATTATTTAGTAAATAATAAAAGTTTTATCACTCGAAATTTAAGTTTGTTATACATGTGTATGCTTTGATTTTGAATAAGAGTGACACTTTAAAAAAATGCCGCTTATATGATTTTAGCGAGAGAATCCTTTTAACCAAGACATCAACCGAAGCAATCGAAAAAGCCAAAATTCTAGAACAAACATGGCAAATGGCGTAAATCGTCTGAAATTTGACATACAGGATTAGTCAGACCATTTCATGACAAGAATCTCTATTTACGAATTATAGATCATCATCTCTTTGTACAACTGCCAGCGCTCCTTTAAAAACTGATGGCGAATCAATAGCAACTGCCATACTGTTTAAGTATTGACCACTTGAAACAAAAACCGCACAGTGTATAATTGCGTTTTTATAGATACATGTAGTTTTCGGAGTTATCTACGAAGTTCTAAGCGATATTTGTTCTCAATTAAATAATAATAATAATAATAATAATAATAATAATAATAATAATAATAACGATAATTGTTGAGCGCTTTTATTATAAATATTATGACTGCATATTCAAAAGGAGACAACTGAAAACACTCACTAAATTTGAACATAATCGGATGAAAACTACGTATAATTTTTTAACGGAAAATGGGCATAACTCTAGAATCACTAAGCCGTTCTACCCAATGATCGAACATTGCCGAGATATTGTAGCCAAAAGCACTGACGTAAAGTTAGACCACGATTAGATACTAAATACTTAAATTATTGTATGGACAGGCTTTTGCTTACGCCGTTCACACTGACGCCGCAACCGATTCCAAAAGCAATACCTTAATATCGCCTTTAAAGGCAAAAACAACGTAATAAGATTATTATTTTGAATTCGCCAATGCTAAATACAATAAACATAACCTCGCTGTGCTTTTCAAACCAACATAAGCTTATATTCATATTAGGAAAGGAACAGACTCTTCCTTGGAACGGTCAAGAATGGCATACGGATTAAATGTTAAAGTACTTATCCACAATAATTGTCAAGGTATCCGTACGTGAAGCTTATTATGTAGCACTTAGGTGTTCACGCACTGTGAAAGTAGCACAAGGCTTCCCATCAAATGATGAAACATATCATTATTTGTGATTATCCCACATCAAAACTACAAACATTCAATTATAGAAATGGGACAGGACGATTGGAAAAGTGTTAACCTTCTGATGTTTCAATTTCCAACTCCAACAACGGAACGGTTATGGTGTGTCGAGTTATGACAACTCCATATTGATTTGGAGGACCAAGTTAACATTTCGATTATTCTTCATCAAATGTATCAATGATTTACGGACATATTTTGGAAGTTCAGCATGTTTCTTAGGGACTGAAAGTAATTATGACCAACAGCCTCATCAGCTGAAGCGTTTTCCGTAGCTCAAGTTTTGACAATTGGTTAGGGAGAGAAAGACGGAACAATGACAAATGGAACGGCATGTGAATTCATTGATCTAAGACACATGTAAATACTCTAAAATACATCGGCATGCGATGAAATGTGATGAAATATAATTTAATTCACCATTCTTATCGGCTCAATTTCAGGCACAAGATATCTCCAGCCTTTTAACCCACGCGTGTTCTGTTCGAAGTAAACTGGATTTTCTGGTCTCTGTTTTGGGTCTGAATACGATAAATTAATTATGGGTCTTAAGGTTTGCATGGACACTTGTGGCCTTAGTATTATATCTGACAACGGAGAAGATGTTTCTCCAAAGTTTGACAGCATATGCAAATGTTGGCAAAAATGCTATGAAAAGGTCAACAAAAATGGTGGGAAATCAGAAAGAGTAATCAAAGTCGTGGTAAAACAAAACACATCGTTAATTGCACGTGACACTTGTATACTTTAATTGAATAAACAAACATTCAGCATATTGCTTGCGGGACCATTCTTCTTGAGTTTCCGGGCTACCGAACTTTGATTGCTGTTGCCTGGCAGGCTACAATTAAAAAAAGTAGCCAAACATATTATACTTTGGTAGCCGACATGTTTTTGGTGTACAAAATAAGTTTTTGAAAAAAGGTAAAATTTCAAATATTTTTAAAATAACTGAATGTATTGTGTTGAATTTTGCTAATTTAGACTTTGGAGAGGTTAGTAATCTTTTTGAAATATTGAATTTAGGCATGAAGTTCTTGGTATGCCATTTTCCCAGCAAATCCTAACAGTTGACAGATGCTAATAACAATGCAATAAAAGGACGTCAAACGGTCGAAATAAGATACCCTGAAATTATCAAGACAATCAGTATCTCCAATTTGATGACATTAGACATCTGTATTTTCCTGGTCAAACTGAAGGCATGATTAACAAAAACACACAAGAATGGCATTCTTAACTGTTTTTGCAAATTAAAGCGAGATCAGTTCATCTATTTTTGTAACATCTAATTGAAAATAAAACAACAAACAAAATTAAGGTCTGCACTATGTGAAAAAAACACACTAGTTAGCTCATTTCCTACCAAAGGTTTTCTCAACTATTGCAATTGATGTTACAGGAAATATTGGTCTTTCGGTGTCAGAAACTGAGCAAGTATTTTCGTATTTGTCTGTTCGAAACCTGGACAAATATTTATTTAAACATGCTGTAAATATACAAGTATCTAAGACATCAACTTATTTTTTACTATCAAGTTCTTATTTTGTGAATATATCATTTATAGCATTGAGCAGCGATGGTAGAACGTGCACGTACTTCACAGATATCTGTGTGCCTCTTAATAACGATTATATCATAACGAATTCTAGACCCTCTTCCTTCAAGCAGTAAATACTAAAAGAAAGTTTAAACAGATACAAGTGCAAATGTATGACATCATTACACCCTATTTGGCAGTGGACGCAGGTGTGTGTCCAGGAACGTCAGGGCACATAATTTGATCATCATAAGAACGCTCATGAATATTAATAAGATAATCAGATTATTGCCAACCCTCGCGAGAAATGTTCGTGTATACCGAGCCGTAATGGCGGAATTATTCGGCGTTCTATAGCATGTTTTAAATATTGCGACGCGCACATTATTTAAATAAGGGATTCTATTGACGATCATTTATCTTAGTTTTGATCATGGAGAAATATCAATAGCTTAATACGTACAGGAGAAATTGAGCACAATTTGCACAAATTGTTGTCAAATAAATACCCACAAGGGAAATAGTATTGACATATTACTGCGGTCATACTCAGGTGCGGATCCAGGATTTGACGTCTGTGGGGGCGCACTTTGTTGGAGCACCTCCGTTGTAATTCCCTATATTCACAATCATAAAAGAGAATGGGTTTGCTATTAAAAACTACTGTTAAAGTTATAATACTTGTGTAAAGGCAACATTATGCTCTTAAAGCTGCACTCTCACAGATTGAACTATTTGACAACTTTTTTTTCTTGCAACGACTCAATTTTTGCGGAAATTTATGTAAACCAGTTATATAAGACTGCTGACAAAAAAGATCCCAGATTTTTATATTTAAGTTAAAAAAATATATGATGTTTTATGCATTTTTCTTAAACCGTTAATAACTGTAAGTAACCATTAATTTTCGAACGGAAATATGAAAATCTACAATCTATTTTTTTGTCAGCAATCTTAAATCATTTGCTCTTTCCAAAACAAAAAATAAAAAAGTTGTAAAAAAGTTATATCTGTGAGAGTACAGCTTTAAATGAGCTATACGGGGCGTTGCTTTGTTTAAAATATGCCTTTAAAATAGCTTTAAGAGGGTGTTGCTGTTTCCATGTTTAAAATCTACTACGGTTTTCGCATTTTGTCGTTATAATCACAATTTTAAAGTGCATTCAAAAGGTGGGAAAATTACGAGGAGGGGGTCTCCACCACAAAAAAAATAAAAATAAACTTAGTTTTAGTCTTTAACTGTGCATTGCGGTGAAAAATGTATATATACATAATTGACAGTTTAAGAAGGTAAGGGTGGGAAGGGGTCGCGCGCTCCCTCCCTCCGCCTGACACCGATAGTGATCCATAATACAGCAAATAAACTGGAAAGGAGCATTTATCAGCAATTGGAATACAATGAGAGAACACCAATAAGTAAAGTTACAAATGGAATGGAGGAAAGAGAGTTTCAATACAGTATTGAATACTAATGATAATAACTGGCGACTTGCACAGGCTCGCTCTTGTTAGTGTTTATTTATTCATGTTGTTGTCAATTATCACTACTAAAATCTCATTTCAACTTTTAACTTTTGTTAGTTTATTTTATAAGTGCTAAATCCCGCTTTCACACAGGAAACAAAAGCAGTCACTATATGCATACAAATAAACCATTTGTTTATTCGTTCACATTTTCAATGCAAAAAAAAATTGTGTTGTAAATGACTGATTGGACTGTAGCTTGAAAGTTGTAAGCAGCGTGATTGGAAGTATCATTTTAGTCTATGTAACGATCTTAAGATAAATACATTTAATTTATTTTATATGAAAATATAACTGCTAGTTATAAATTCCATTGTTTAGATATTATACATAATGATATTCTCTTTGTTGTCTTTTAAGAAAATGCCTTCAGCCATCATGGCATCTCAAGTCGGCACTGTTTCAATTGACTAATATGCGTCGGTTTGGCCTCGTCATGTTATCGCTGCAAAAATTAACGAATCAAGAAAACAATACAACTGATCTATAAATCAGCATTTTTCAAATAAAATTTGGAATACTGTGATGTTTTAAGAAGGAGGAAAAAATTGGAGGCCTTTTCAAAAAAGCTGGAAAAATAGGAAAAGAAGAAACAACAGAAAGCATGCGTGTAGATAAGAAAATGTTTTGAGCGAATTATTGAAAAATATAAGTGCAGAACAAATTGTTTTGAATCATCTGAAGTCCCTTGAAAGCTGAAGTAAAAAGACATTGGGCGTTCGAGTTCCGAAATCCTTTAGACGCTTAGCGAAAGTGTCTCGTGTTAGCAAAAACTGTTTCTAAATTTATTTCCGCGTTCCGTGCTAGTCCTTTGATGACACAAGTCTCGTCATAGATCATTTAGTAACAGTATACTCATATGCAGTCCAGAGGTATATAAAAGAAGCGAGTGTCACAAATGATTTCTCGTACCATCGCGTGGTGAATAATGATATCTCCCTAGAGAAGTTTTCTCGTGCAATCGGGACTGACAGGTCGGAGGATACGCCGTCAGTTTTGTAAATAAGCAATTAAGGGAATAATCAGTCACCAAAGGAAATCATTAATTTTGATGACTAAATTATCTGTTGCACGCAATGCTGACTTCTGATTTTGTAAATAAGTGGTCATATGTCACAATGTTTTGCGCCATTTTCAGAATTTATTGCACGCTCAGAGAAGGCGGATTTCATGCGAAGAGTAAATTTTCATCACCAGAACTTAGTTTATTTTGTTTTCAACATGAAATCTCTTAAACACTAGGGACGGGGTCTTTCAGCCAGATAAAAACCGGAAACAATAGAAGAATATTTGTAATATTATCAAGGGTTGTCTACGAAATCCAGTTGAACTTAAACCTGAAAGTAATTTCTGAAGTAAAATGATTCTCCATGTTTGTGATGTATTGATAGAATACACGTGAACAGGCGTGATGCTTCACAAGGGGGCATTCACAGCGCACACTGCGGTTCAAGATTCCGTGACCAAAACCCATAATTTTAGTTAAACACAGGTCGTATAATTTGAAAAACCGATTCAAGATTTATTGCTTATCATAAGGTCAAAACAAATTCTTAGAATTGGTCATCGGGCTACGATTTGTCGAAACCTCTTATGCTTAAAGGGCTTAAGTAGCTTATTATTAGCCAAAGTACATCCTTAAATTGTTTATTGATAAATGAAAAATCGTTTATTGTGATTATCATATGAAAAAAATCTATTTAAAATCTAAAAGCTCTTAAAGAAGTAAATATGACGCAAATTGTAGACAAACAAAATTAGTGAGCTTAGCTTAATCCTGGTATAACGCACTTAAGAACTTTGAAGAATTTGAGGCCTTTTTTGTTTTGTTTTGTTTTGTACACAGAACAATATCTCAACTGCTCATGGAAAACGATTTTGTTCAAACTAATTGCTGAAACATGCTATCGTACATGTTTTCTCGTTTTAAATCGCTTTAAAATCAACTTATTATACACACTAATATACTAAAAAAATCTTACATTTTAAAAATAGAATACAAATCACGTTACATCTTACAAACTTAAACACACAGGTTTATGCTACATAGTGACTTGCAAATCTTGGTAAACGAAGACGATTGGATGTCTGTATATTAGTATTCAACATTTTTATGTTTTTGTCTTTTGTTTTCGGCTCAAAGACACATCTGTCATTATAAAGCTCACTAATAGTACTGTTGGAACGTTAATGTACGAAGTATCACAAAAATACAAAAACCAACTTCGAAATCGGCCAAATTCCACCCCTAAAACAAGTAAAGAAAAAAGGGTTTTCAATTTTAGAAAAAAAGGAAATGATATTTTTAGATGTTTGTGATACTAATGAATACAATTTTTCGTAGTATTTCTATCATACAAAAAGAACTGGGCATCACTTTAATATTTTCATTTTTTGTCGCTTTATTTTGCAATTTCCCTTCCAACGTTAGCATTGATTAGGTTGGCAAATATACAGTACAAGAAGTGTGTTTATAGATTCATTTCAGATTGACTGACTTAATGTTAAACTTTAAGAGTAAAACGTATTGTGCTGATCACAAATATATCAATACCATATAACATGTATTTTTACGTGTTTAAATACAAAATATATAGCTTTTTATAATTCATGTTACAGTCTACTTCTAAACATACTTGATAATAGTAAATGAAATTGAAACATTTCTATTTGCAGAAGATGAGGGTATACCCGACAAAAGGTTTCTTCGATTTGGACGAGCGCTTAGCGATGACAGCTTCTTTAGATTTGGCAAAACCAGCTCACCAAACAATTTTCTACGAATAGCTCGTGGAAATGAACTTTACCCAGTTGAAGACAAACGTTTCCTTCGCTTTGGGAGGGGCAACGCAAATAGTGTAGATGAATTATTAGCATCCCTTACATCAAGAATAAGAAACTTTGAACTCACACACAATGTAAATTTAAAAAGAAAAAGACGTTCAGTCGACGCACAAGCACCACCACAAGAACATTCTGAGTCTAGTATAGCAGAAAATACTCCAACAAATACAAATAATGTTGAAAAACGTGACGCTTCGGAAGAAGAAGGCAATGCTGACAAAAGATTTATGCGATTTGGAAGAGACCCAGAGGATGTGAAAGAGGATGACGCGAAACGTTTCATGCGATTTGGTCGAGACCCTGCTGATGAAATGGCAGAAGCGGACAAGCGTTTTATGCGATTTGGTCGAGACCCTGCTGGTGATATGGCCGAAGCGGACAAACGTTTTATGCGATTCGGAAGAGAGCCAGAAGACATGAAAGAAGACTTGAAGAGGTTCATGCGATTTGGAAAACGTTTCATGCGTTTCGGTCGCGGATCAGAGAGTGCCGAAGATGAGAACGAAGAAAACGTTGACAAGCGCTTTATGCGCTTTGGGAAACGGTTTATGCGCTTCGGACGGGATTTGGATGCAGCAAAGAGGTTCATGAGATTCGGTAGATCTGGTGCGGACGAGCTGGTGAAAGAGGACAAGAGGTTTATGCGGTTCGGTCGAGGAGGAGAAACAGATGACGAAAATGCATTGGACAAGCGCTTCATGAGATTCGGCAGAGGTAAATTGCTATATTTTGGATGCTTTATTTGATATATTTGTTAGAAATAGAGTCGTTTTAATACATTGTATTACCTACAAATTAGCATTCTTTAAACTACTAATTGTATATCAAAACGATCAGGTCGTATGCATGAGCAATATCCATAAAGCCAGACACCTTGAGAAGTATATATATATATACGGCAATGGTTTTTCAGGTGGTGAAGATGACGGCCTGATCGAAGACGACAAACGATTTATGCGATTCGGCCGAAACCCCGAGGCAGACAAACGATTTATGCGATTTGGCAAACGGTTTATGCGATTCGGACGAGGAGACGAAGATGAAGAAGAAAATTCTGCTGACAAGCGTTTCATGCGATTTGGACGGAATCCCGAAGACGCTTCGGCCGATAAACGTTTTATGCGGTTTGGTCGTGACCCGGAAGACACATCCGCCGACAAACGGTTTATGAGATTTGGCAGGACCTTATTAAACAGTGAAGATAAACGATTCATGCGCTTTGGCAGGGACTCAAATGACAACACCGCGGACAAAAGATTTATGCGATTTGGGAGGGACCCAGACACAGCCGACAAAAGATTCATGCGTTTTGGGAAATAATCAGTGAATATAAACTGTTTTGATATGATTTAAATTGTATGTTAGACACCAAAGACATTCATTAGATGGCACTTAAATATCATAAATGTAAAGCAATCAAACGTTCATAATATTTGTTGTGTGGGTGTTTTTTCTTGACACTCTATATGATATTGCTCGGTTATTGTTATTCGATTTCGATATACATGTATTTGAATAAATACTGCTGGACGATAAACTAGACTTCTTAACAATGTAGCTGAAACATTTTGCATAGTTTTTTTGAGTCGATGATATAAGAAAACGAACTTTCTATACCTTGAACATCTTGGATGATTTCCATTAAGTGAATCAGTCCTTCGAAAATATTAAACTTATGGGCTTTAATACAAACATAGGTGACCGTGAAGATCTTTGGCTGCTCTGCAATAGTCTTACTCTTCTTGGACATAAACATTCTGAGCTCCTCGGCCATTTTTATCGAAAACAACCTCGGATGGATGCCGGCAAATCAGTCAAAGTAGTTCGTAAATGTTTGAGTTAAATCATTAATTAAATGTAGTGTTTTATCTTGTATTTAGTGATCTAAGTTTAAATTGTTTGCCATTGAAGTGTATTATTGCAAACATGATAAAGATTCCTACGAGTTAAGTCTCCTTAAGTTTAACTGCTAAATTAAATTACTAAGCGATCTACTTGCAGCGGACTTAAACATACCGATTTCTGAGTATGTAAACCGTCCACATATATCCGAGGTTGTTTTCGATAAAAATGGCCTAGTAGTTCCGAATGATGGGAAATAATAAGGTATCCTTTTGCTGTAATGTGTATACTGTAGATCGGCCTCATCAACAAGAGGGAACACATTGTTACGTTCAACCATGACCAAACTGCTTTTACCCTAAGTCCATATAAGTAAAGAGTTATCAGCGTATACATTTAACAAAATTGTGATATTGTATAAGGTCCTTTTCAGAAATTCAATAAAAATGTTCAGAAATTATAAATGTTATCGTTGAATAAAACGTCTATTTTCGCATAATATTCGCATAAACCAAACATTGTTGTAAAGTATCATCATATGTTAATAAAACGACAAGAACTATGCAGTGTATTTTTCTTAAATCAGGCAAATGCTGCCTTTAGAAAGAAAACAGCATAAAATATAAAGGAAAGTTTGAACTCCCGTTTGCCGAGTCTGAGGGCGTTTTGGTTGGTAATAAACTGGTTTCGGTTTTATATTGGTTTCACGAACTGTATATTTGTTGTAACAGTTTCAAATAAAACCAAAACGAGTTTCAATCGTTTTTTAACGAAAACCGAAACCGGTTTTTGAAACTATCGAAACCCCTGCCGGAGGCGGTTTCATCGGTTCGTTCCATCCGAAAACTAGTTTACTTCGAAAACAACATGGCGGATAGTGATCAACTTCGTTTGTTGAAACTCAATCTTTTTTTAAAACAATGCCTTACAATGGGCAAATGAGCTAAATGAAAAAGGTTACATTAGTAATTGTGTAGCTCAGTAGCTACAGTAGCTCCACCATATTGTTGAAAATGTACACAAAACCATGCATTTGTTTCTTCAAGCAAAACTATCATAACCGGTTTCGTAACTGCTGAAACCATTGAAACCAAAACTGAAACTGGTTTGGTATCAACAAAATCGCCCTTATATAATACGCATCGATAAGTCTAGTTCGATAGATGTAAGATTTGGTTTGATAATGCAAAAGAAACTACTGTGACTTGCGCAGTATCCATACATCCTCCACCTTTATATGACATGTATCTTTGGAACAGGATAAGAAGCAAACTGTTGAACGGACAAACAAAACGCACAGCAGAAGCAGACTTGGAATAGAAGAACAAAACAACAACAACAAAGACCCTATTGCTTATGGCTAACACATACTTATTACTAGAGATACGCAACGTTACAAAACAAGACAGACTACACATGCATAACAAAACTATATTGATAAGTGTTTGCGTAACTTTCATCGGCCAGCCAAACAAGAGTTTACTCGGGGATTTATACTAGTTTACGAGTGTTTATCTTACAATCGCCCAAGCATGTATAAACAAAGTGCTTATATGTACGATTTAAATTAAAAGCACACGATCTTTTGAAGTGGAATTAGGAAAATCATTGTCTTATTAACTTTATTGAGAACTAAAATACTAGTAGTACGTTTGAGTTCGATTTGTCACAGCTACTAGAAGAGAGATAAAATTACCACAAAGAAAACTGCCAGCTCTGCAAAACAAAATGTTTCAAATGATTTTTTGGACAACAGGATGTGTCAATATACCAGTTTTTGGTAAGATATACCAGTGGTGGGTTATTCGAAGCTTCTCCGCCGTCGAAAACAACCTCGCATGTATTCCGTTACATCAATTAAAGAAGTTCGTATTTTTTATTTATATCATTAATTAAACTGTAGTGTTTTAGAGTTGTATTTATTGATCTAAGTTTAAATAGATTGCCAGTCAAGTGTTTTATTGCAAACATAATTAAGATTACCAAGAGTTAGGTCATAAAGTGCTAAATAAAATTACGACGCGATCTACTTGTAGCGGACTTTAAAAACGTACCGCTTTTTGAGTAATTTTAAACCGTCCAAATACATCCGAGGTTGTTTTCGATAAAAATGGCGGAGGAGTTCCGAAAGTGGTGGGTTCGGGCGCTGAAGAACCAAATCCAATGCAACGGCACGCCAGCATAAAGCGCTACTTATGTCCCAGCGGCTCGTCGATGGCGCTTTTTTTATTAAGGCCGTTCAATAGGAAATCAACATCTAAAATGCACTTTTAGAATTCCGCGAATCGGATATGACGCTGTCGGGAACGCCCAACATTGTCGCATCCAATTTTTAACCTCAATAACGAATGCAGATCTTTTAAAAACATTCATTTCCTTTTTATTTAACATGTGCAAAATACACAGTTAAATGAAAAAGTGCTTATGTTCCTCGCATATTTCGAGTAAGGAAAATGAAAATTAAAAAGAAGATCAAGTAATAAACAGTTTCATGACTTTCTTAGGTATTTCGTGCAAACCAAATTTTGCTGGGACAAGGGGTAAATTTTAATCTTGGTTCTATTTGTATGACAAAGCCAAAGGAATTTTGGTAAGAATAGGGTATGCAAAGCCATGGGTCGTAGGTTGTATTGTAGGAAAAGTTAGCTTTTCATTGCACCCTAACCCCAAACACTCCGACCCATCAGTCGTTGCTTCGATGACTTATGTTATGACAGAGGTAGTTTTATGGTAAAATTAACAGCCTACTGTTTTCGAAATAGTTTTCACTTTGGTTATGGTGGTTCGCGTAGGGTGTTGTTTCTGCAACTGGTGGGCATAACAGGCATAATAATGTATGATAAACATATCCACCTTCATTGTGTATTCATTTCACAAGCGTTGAATTTTTATGTTACTTCGGGTGCAAAACATACTCGACATCATCACCACTCTTCGACAGCGCCATCACTAGAGCACGGCGCCATCACTAGAGCACTAGAGCACAGCGCCATCACTAGAGCACTAGAGCACAGCGCCATCACTAGAGTACAGCGCCATCACTAGAGCACTAGAGCACAGCGCCATCACTAGAGCACAGCGCCACCACTTTTAAAAATATGTACATATTTTACTTTTAAGAAGTGTTTATTAGTTATGTTGTGTTCCGGCGTAAGTAGTATACATACTCGTTATATTTATATGCACATGAATGTTCTTACTGTGTGTGTAAGCAACGAAGTGAACATGTACTTAAAATGTTAGCAGATCTCAAAATATGCACAGTCCGATTCGGGAGAAAAGCTCCTGGCATCACAGCTCGCCCAATATTGAAACGAAATTGTAGCCAACCTGCAGAATACTTGTTCTACACGGTACCACATTCTCCGTTTTTCGAAATATGTCCGTTTAATAAAATTATCAAATTAAGTGTAAATCATACTCACCTGTGTAGAAGTAAACACAATGCACAGCTGCACCACGGAAGTGTCGACAGCTCATCGTCTTTGCACCACCGATAAGTGGTGGAGCTGGCGTTAAATAGCCGTGCGTAGGAAATAAGCATTTAAAGTATCTTAAACTAGAATTCCACCAATCGGATACATGTATAACGCTGTCGTGAACGTCCATAAATGCCGCATTAAATTAAGAAGTAAACACTTTAACCACAACTGCGAATGCAGATATTTTCAAAACATTCAATACCTTTTTATATCATGAATGGCTAATTGAGTAAAGTATCACTGTTAAATGAAAGATTGCAGCTCTTCATCGTATATTTCAAGAGAAAGAAAATATTGAGAATTAAAATTTAGTAGAACATTTGATAAACAGTTGTTTTGCATTTCTTATGTTATTTGTGCGAACCAAATATTGCTGAACCAAGAGGTAAACTTTAGTCTTGGTTCTGATTGTATGACAATGCCAAAGGAACAAAACAAAATGAATTTGATAAAAATATAAATGATCATGGGTCGTAACTCTGGAATAAATAATGCGATCCTATTGTTTATCGAAATCAAATGAGACACAAGTTCTTTTACCGTTGCCACCCCATTTGCAAAAGATTGGAGTATGAAAGGACAGTAATCGTAAACTTAGACACTTTTGACGATTTGCTTCAAACCTTGAATTGATAGTTTGACCAGGCTGTTCCCTGTAACATTGTGACCAATTGTGTTCGAGCTCGATCGAGACATTACGCGCATAACTGCTTAAAAAGGTTTGGTGATGATTGGTTAAGAAATGCTCAAGTTAGAGAGCGGACAAAATGAATCTGGCCAAATGCTGATATTTAAAAGAACATCACCCTGGCGTAAGTATTTTGGATCAGGCTGTTGATCCTATACTCAGTCGATGCATTGTACCAATAAACATTTTGGCCAAGTTTGGTAAAGATAAATGAAAGTGTGACGCCGCGGAAGCAGACGAGGACGATCCCAGAAACATGTTTCTCCCAACCCTGAAAAGTAGATCCAAATATTTGGGCATGCTGGAAATCCTTCTCTTGCCCACGGGCAAAGATAAAAAAGTACTCGAATGGTACTTCTTTTTATTGTCATCATGCAATTACCTCCCTTGTTGAAGACCGTCGTCTGTAGCACCATGTAAACATTGTCTTGTGGCAATATTTCAAAACCAATTAAATCTTCCGCGCTTCAACTGGCACCAAAAAAGTTTCCACGCTAAATTCAAGAACCTATGTTGCACTCTCCTCAGAACTATTTAAATAACGATTTGACTATTTTGTTTAACTAAGTTGAGAGAAAAAGCATCTACCATTGACGATCGTGTAAGTTGCTTAGTGAAGGAACTCTCATATAGCGCTGTGCCTACACAGCAGGTAATGTACATGTGTCTTATTATGAAAAAGAAAAAGATGTATGTGTCTTACATTTTGAAATGGACATGAAGTAAAGCTTAATCAAATGTAATTTCTTTAGTCAAAACGCATTTAATACTCGAATTATTCGTTTAAAGGCATGTGTTTCACGGATTTGCCGTACAGTCGATGTTATATTCGAGAATACATGGGTGAAGGTCATAAAGAATCCTTTGAGCAAAGGAAGGCTTTTAAAGCTGCACTCTCATAGATTTACCGTTTTGGCAACTTTTTTTTTATTTTTTATTGTCTTGGAATGAGCCAATGTTTGCGTAAATATCGGCAAACTAGTGATATAAGACTGCTGATAAAATATCAGATCGCAGATTTTCATATTTCCGTTCGAAAATTGATGTTTTATGGCTAAAAGTGGAACTAACGGTTTGAGAAACATGCATAAAATGTCCTTTTTTAACTAAACTATATAAATCTCCGCTCTGATATTTTGTCAAGTCTTATATCACTGGTTTCCTTGCATTTTCATCTAAATTGGCTCAGTCCTAGACTATAAATAAAAAAGTTGTCAAAACATTCAATCTGTGAGAGTGCAGGTTTAAAACTCTTCACCATTGCTTGCTCCTTGGATAATTGAAAAGATATATTTTAATGATAAGGGGTTTTCATAGGGATTTAGACACTATGCAGTTATAGTCAAGTTCTTTCAACTTATCAATAACGAGTACTGAACATGTGTATACAAGTATACAATTTGGGGGGGGGGGGGGTCAACAACTGATACCAACAAAATAATGTTTATTAAAGTCTATCACAAGTCATCAATAACAATGTGTTGAAATGTTCTGCTCCTTTTCTTTAAAAAAGCAACACTAATAATTATAATTATCACAATATCACAACAATAATGTTGAACATTGGCACAAGTGTGAAGTTAGATGGCCATACAGAAAAATCATGTATACCAACCACAAGACGGATTTCTGATAAAAAGCCTGAACGGCTAGAGTGAAGTTGAATAATGATCCGCACGCGCTTTGATCAATGTTCTACCCACCTTATTGGATGACGGGCACACCCAGATTATTTAGAAAACATGAGGGCAATGTTGGCCCTATAACGCTCACCTAAGCAAAGGGCCACAACTCTGTGATAAAGCATTAATTAAAATGTTGCAATTTAAACATATCTTTAGGATTCCTTGTTGTATTTTTGTGGAGGGTCATGCAATGAAGCTTCCTGTAAAGTTTCAATGAATTTGGCCTGGTAGTTTCAGAGGAGATGTTTTTTAAAGCAAAATAGGAAGTTGGCCGATTGTTGTTGTTGTTGTAGATCATTCGTGACCCCTTGTTGTATTTTTGTAGAGGGTCACCCAAGGAAGTTTCATTGAATTTCATTGTCAAATCCCACTCCTAGAACAGATAAATATGTCAATATCCCCGGGCTTGGAGGTGTTCAAGGTACACACAATCTTGAATGCCAGGAATCCCCATGCTCTTTCATAAAGGCCCCTATTTCTCGAAAATTCTTAAGTCCCTTATAACAGGATAGAGCATATAGTTTAACCCTTTATTATGAATAAACATTACGGATACGGATGCCCTCATCCCCCTCCCCCTAAAATTGTCGAAGTTAATTGTTCATATCAATAAGCTAGACATTATATGCAAATATTACACCAAGATGCGTATTTCAAAACTACAATTAGCCAAGAATTGGGGAAGTACCTCAATCCCCTTCATCATTTTAGAAGCATATTTCGGGCTTTAATGGAAGTTGCACGCCCAAAGTTGCGCCGTAAAGTATACTTTTCATGTCTATATGAAAAAGCAAATACTACAAAAAAGTGCACAGATTAAGCCTGAAATTTGCCAAACATTTATTGTGGGAGGAATCTAAAAGAAAACCTAATCAATTATACAGCATATTCTGGGCTTCCAGGAAAAACGGCGCACGCCTTAAGGGACCCGCCCCTGATACTTCAATAGCAAATCTTATGAAAGTACAACCAGCCGCCTATAATAATTTTATAAACATATTTTAAACTTCCAGGGAAGAAGGTGCACGAGTAAAGGTGAGCTCCGAAAGTTAATATTTCAAGTGAATATGATAGACATAACAATCTATTTATGCAAATTTTACACCAACAGTTTAAGAACCTCAACCTCCCTTAATAATGTTTTCAGCATACCGCCATTGCGTTTTCTAAACTCAGTATCTCTGCATCCATGGACAATAAAACTGTTTCATGACCAAACAAATGTTCATTTAAATAACTTATATGAGCCTCTATATGGCATTTTACTAGCATTACAATACTTCGAGTAAATGAATGTGATATGTTCTAACATGTTTATAATATCCACATTTTTTTAAAAATATATTTTAAGTACGATAAAAGTATTTCATCATAGTCATAGCCAACAAAAGTTGTAAAAACTCACGACCCAAGAAAAAAAGAAATGATTTTTTAAAGAAAAATAACGGGCGGTTTTGCTTGTGGTATATTTCAGTGCCGTTTGACCAGTATAACCGAAGCATCTTCACCCGCCATATTTAGACTGCCAACAGAAGATGGAAAACACATGTGACATTTTAGGCAACTTCTACCAAGATTGCCCAAAACGCGTACCTTGTAATATAATGCAGTGTACGGAAATTGCATTCCAAGAAGCGCTTCTGGCATATTTTCCCGTACAATATTTATGCCAAAAGCTTCATAAACAAGCTCAGTACCAAAACGTTTAAACATAAACCCTTCTTATATAAGAGCTCATGATATTGACTGTGTATTAAATGAAGGCAATCGCTTGTATGAAAACATTGTTCACTCCATTGTGCGGTATAAAGGACACAACGATTTGTCAAACGTAGCTACAATAGCATGGAATAAAAAAACCCTTTATATAACAAACTTTATATTCAAAACGACACAGCAGTTTCTTTGAACACCAAATACGTCAGATATGTACATGCACCACGGTTTCATTAACAGAAATGCGGAGTTGCATTTGGGCCAGATGTCATTTAATGAGCATGCCTAATGGTCTATTATATTAATCCACAAACAGACCGTTTTCTTTTCTTTCATTCGCATTTAAGTAACACTTGATGCAAACTGTAGTGATGGAACAGCTGTACCGATGTCCCATGACGTTTGAGATGAATTTTCTTTTTGTTCAGTATACAGCTTTTTGCTTATAAATTGACACCGGTCTCCTCGTATTTCTTATAATTCGATAATTAGAACAAGGCTGTATATAATTTACCAGAGCATTATAACTATGTGGTGACATTAGTGAAGCATCTTATCTCAAATCCTATCATTTCCGTTTACTGAATTATTAATCATATAGGGTATTTGTGGTTAAATTGTTCTTCTAACATTCCCGTATAAAATATAGTTTTTCTATGGTTACGAGTCAGAGTCCAGATATAATATGAAATGTATTCACTTTGTGGTCAGTGAGGGTCAAATGTCAAGGTCGTTGTGACCTTCAGTTGAAAATTGGTTAAAAGAACGCTTTTGCTCAGGGACATCAAACATGGTAGTAAGATTTGTCATGACCAGTAGGTGCACCCTATTATTTAAGTTAGTGGACCAAAGGTCAAATTGGTGGTGACCAAAGCTGAAAATAGGTTTCCGATCAATATCTGAAGAACTCTAGGCCCAGGTTCCTCAAACTTTGATGGCAGGTCATAACCATCAGATGAAACCCATGTATATTGGGTCGTTGTGGTTGTAAGCTGAATAGGCGCAGTTTCAAATCAATAAAATGAAAAACGTTTAGGCCTGGAGACTTCGAACTTGGTAGAGGCCCCTTAAACATGACCAGCATGCTAACTATTTTGACGGCAGTTGGTCAAAGGTAAAGGTCGAGGTGACATTGCGCTGAAAATACTATTTCGTTTGATAAATGTAGAATGCTTGTATCCCGGTGCCTCAAACTAGGAATGCTGGTAAACTGCATCTGTTCCTTTTAGTCATGTTTCAATAAAATCTGCGGCGTCTTTGCTGCTTTGCATCAAAAGCAGTCTAATATCTCGTCCAAAATGGTTTTCCCAGCTGTATACTTGTGCAAATGTATATCCATACTGTACAGGACAATGTTAAATAACCTGTTATTATTTTTACAGAAATAATGGTTAAAATCACGCTGGGAACAATGCGTCTTTTACAATGTTATATTCAGCATAAGACGATACCTACGACAGACCAATATTGCTATTGAATTCAAAACGTTAATTTTAAAAATCATAATTCATTTATTTTTTCATTAAATGAACGTATGCAGCCACTTGAATGAAACTAAGGTTATTTTTGACCAGTTCGCAAAAGAAAAGGTTTTAATTGGTTAATAGTTTTTATTATCATATACCTATTGGCCAGTCAATACTCATTTTGGCTAACTGTGACCGTCACAAAGTATTAACCAGCTGGAGATTATAAACTCATATGATATAAAATACTGGTATAGTTTTCAACGATGCCAGTTTCATGCGATTTAAAATTTAAAAAACCCCACACCATATATCAAGATTTATATTTGTTATATATAATTTGTTTTTGCTTCTGCATGCGCGTTACAACTCGAGGTATTATTAACGGTAAATAAGAACATTTCGTTATAATGCAACATATATGAATCTATCTATTGAAGTATTTATCATTAAAAAAGACAGATTTATAAAATTACTGTCCGACTTCTATTTTAACTAAAAAATAGTCACTTACTTCCAAAGACCAGGGCGATGTTAATATAGGTTACACAAAGGCAAACCACGGCTAGAATTTTCCAATAGGCTCGAATCCGTCGGCTTTGTGTCATGTCTTTACCAATGGTCCCTGGAAAGTCATATGAGCCCATACTTCATATCTAAACCTAGTGTAGTGTTCAAAACTATTTTTGTCCAGTGGAATGCGACACTCTTGGTCCATTTACTTGAGTAAATACATACTTTACGCCTTTTACCATTACCTTAACTTACATTAGCATTAAATAGCCACTATAATCCATATAAGCGTATCTATCGTCTAAAGGGCTGTACGTAGCTTTCCGTCGTTTTCTCATCCAAATATCAACCATTTGAATAATTTCAAACATCGAAAGTAGTAATACAACTACTTTGGACGTGTACAAAAGTATAAACCAACGAAAACAATATTATAATTCAATGACAACATCTGTCAAACAAATTGCGCTCAATTATCCAATCATAGTGAATTAACTATCAAATTAAAGTAATAATCAGAGGAACCAACTGGTATAACTATTAAAACTTCAATACATACACTATAATTTCTACTAAATGAAGTTAAAGCTATAATTCACGATCGATATGTGGACGATTTCAAATATTGTTTTTAAAAAACCCCAATAGAAATCGATAATCATTATCCAAATCGGAAAAGTCATTCAGGGCTTTGGTTCAAGTGTTTGCACCTATCCAAATGGTACAATACGATCATTTAAACCAAGCCATTTCGTGAGGTTAAACTTACAATGTTTTAAATAAACTGACCGTTAATATCGTCTTACTTTTAAAATGTTTTGAACACAACACGAATGAAATGTATATTTTTTGACACTGTAACTAATCTGTATGTCTTCAAAATTAAATTTCTCTCAATATATGTATTGTTTGCATTTAATAAACATTATGACACTAAGGCTAATTAAAAACACACACTGGAACTAGATGTTTTTAAGCATAACATACATACAAGTTAATTTAATATTTGGGTATTTACCTGCACACAATAATTCCAAAATTTTGTCCAAGCTACTCAGAACATCCCCAGTATGTTTGTTGTTCATAGCTGCGCGTATGTATAGTATCTTAGACTGCAGTAAGAATCAATTATAGATTCCTCTCGTGCTATGCTGTATGAACTATAGAATAAGTACATACATACTTGTATCTCTTCTTGCGGCTATGCGGTTTTTGTATTGACTTCACTGTAAAGAATATACTCGTTGAATATATTGTCAATTCTAGGTGATTTCTGTTTCCTCAACGTTTTCATAGCGTCTTCAATTTCATTAAGTCGAATATCAGCTGTCAAAGAGTGATGGGTCAGGTGTATCTTGTCATTCCTTTAATAGTCAGTCATTCACACACTTACTGATATTTTTTTGTCTTTTTTTATAGCGAATAATTTTGGTCGAAAACAGTTTCAAAATATTTCTGGAACCCGTTTGCAACGTCATCACCAGAACACTTAACATTATCAACTAATAGTTCACCACACATCTATGTTCGCTTTCCACTTTTCCACTTTAGGTTTTCCAAAATTGCCTATATCTAATTCCATAGTACTATTATATCTTGATATTTATTGTCATATTATTTTGTTTCTGTCTCTTTATTCGCCGAAACCTTGCCTTGGCAATTTTGTATTCACGGTAAATATCGTTTTCATTTCCGCGAGGCCGACCCGCTCTTATCTCTTTGCATCGTCTTTGCTATCGCGCGGACTTCACTTTCTTGTCCCACTAGGGTTTCGCCCGCTTATTAAAGCTGCTGATCGGTAGATTGCACTCGGCAGCGTTTTTAGAGCGACTGTAATGACATAATTTAGAAAGTCCGGGTCGCAATACTCGCTTTCTGTTTCTAAGATGCACTGTAATTCATTTTTATTGCACTTTTGTATTTATATTAAACGTGATTGTTACTGCCTCTACTTCAGGCTATATCTTTAATCTCCTGTAGTGTAGGCGCTATGTTAAACTATTTTATCACCCGTAGGTGATCACACACTGACAATTTACTTTTTTCAACCTGCTCTCGAAATGTCCTATTAGCATATAGTCAAATATAGATTGGGTTGGGATATATGTATAAGCCTCTGCTTAATAACAGAACTGTTACGCTGATAATGAATTATTTTTAATTATGAATTTTATGACTAGTCTTGATTTGCCGCTCCCTCGATCGCCGGGAAATTCGAGCCAAGCGGAAAGCTCATTATCGGCAGTTAGAAATCAGTCCTTTACATCTAGTTAAAGCTTACCAGGAAATCGAGGCAAACGAGTTCGAGCTAACGGGGTTCGACTGTATTTTAACATTTGAGACAACGGATGAGCTCATGACATAAAACCACGATGATCCCAACAAAACAGATCAAATATCTTAACTATTAAGTAAAAATAACCACGGGCTTTCATTATTGACATATTGATGATTATATGTTCATAAACCCAAATGATTTAAAACCAACTCAAAATATAAATTTTATATCTATATATTTTGCGATGGTCTTCCAAGGATTCTTGTGATCGATGAAAGCCCCCGGTAGGGTCCCAGTCATCTTCTTTTTCCCGGCTTTTGCTGCACTTGTCCCCTTCGTTTTGTGGCGCCTATTTGTATTGGGGCGGGCCATGTCGTCTGTCTCGGCGTTCTTGTCTGGAGGCATTGCATGACGACTGGCGCTGATTCACACACTCCTTCTGTGTCATCCATTTCCGTTAGGTTACTCCGTCCCGCCAAAACACGACATCATCTATAATTGGCTTCAGTTCACCAGGAACATTTATTTTTGCTGACGGGCTAAACTTTCTGTGAAAAATACGGACGTATGATAAGTAAACATTGTTTTGTTTGAAATAGCCATATATATTTTTTCCACGACATCGCGGTCAATATTTGAAAGAAAATAGGAAACGTTTCGTTGTCTGCGGCCTGCTTTGAATTTAGTATCATAGTCGTTACGAGTGCTGCATTTTTAGTATCATTGACCCCAACGTATCGCTCATACCGTTCCGCACGCACACTTTGTCTCGTACGCACATTCGACGAGTCAGTATCATTGACCCCAACGTATCGCTCTTACCGTTACAAACGCAAACTTTGTATCGTACGCACATTCGACGAGTCAGTATCATTGACCCCGACGTATCGCTTTTACCGTTACACACACAAACTTTGTATCGTACGCACATTCGACGAGTAAGTATTCGTACGCACATTCGACGAGTCAGTATCATTGACCTCAACGTATCGCTCTTACCATTACACACACAAACTTTGTATCGTACGCACATTCGACGAGTAAGTATTCGTACGCACATTCGACGAGTCAGTATCATTGACCTTAACGTATCGCTCTTACCGTTACACACGCGCACTTTGTATCGTACGCACATTCGACGAGTAAGTATTCGTACGCAAATTCGACGAGTCAGTATCATTGACCTCAACGTATCGCTCTTACCGTTACACACGCGCACTTTGTATCGTACGCACATTCGACAAGTCAGTATCATTGACCCCGACGTATCACTCTTACCGTTACACACGCGCACTTTGAATCGTACGCAACTTCGACGAGTCAGTATCATTGACCCCAAAGTATCGCTTTTACCGTTCCGCACGCACACTTTGTCTCGTACGCAACTTCGACGAGTTAGTATCATTGACCCCAACGTATCGCTCTTACCGTTACACACGCGCACTTTGAATCGTACGCAACTTCGACGAGTCAGTATCATTGACCCCGACGTATCGCTTTTACCGTTCCGCACGCACACTTTGTCTCGTACACAACTTCGACGAGTCAGTATCATTGACCCCAACGTATCTCTCTTACCGTTACACACGCGCACTTTGAATCGTACGCAACTTCGACGAGTCAGTATCATTGACCCCAACGTATCGTTCTTACCGTTACACAAGCGCACTTTGAATCGTACGCAACTTCGACGAGTCAGTATCATTGACCCCAACGTATCGCTCTTACCGTTACACACGCGCACTTTGAATCGAACGCACATTCGACGAGTCAGTATCATTGACCCCAACGTATCGCTCTTACCGTTACACACGCACACTTTGTATCGTACTCAAATTCGACAAGTCAGTATCATGGACCCCGACGTATCGCTTTTACCGTTCCGCACGCGCACTTTGAATCGTACGCACATTCGACGAGTCAGTATCATTGACCCCGACGTATCGCTCTTACCGTTACACACGCACACTTTGTATCGTACGCACATTCGACGAGTCAGTATCATTGACCCCGACGTATCGCTCTTACCGTTCCGCACGCGCACTTTGAATCGTACGCACATTCGAAGAGTCAGTATCATTGACCTCAATGTATCGCTCTTACCGTTCCGCACGCGCACTTTGAATCGTACGCTCATTCGATGAGTCAGTATCATTGACCTCAACGTATCGCTCTAACCGTTCCGCACGCACACTTTGAATCGTACGCTCATTCGATGAGTCAGTATCATTGACATCAATATATCGCTCTTACCGTTCCGCACGCGCCATTTGAATCGTACGCACATTTGACGAGTCAGTATCATTGACCCCGACGTATCGCTTTTACCGTTCCGCACGTGCACTTTAAATCGTACGCACTTTCGACGAGTCAGTATCATTGACCCCAACGTATCACTTTGACAGTTCCGTACGCGCACTTTGAATCGTACGCACATTCGACGAGTCAGTATCATTGACCCCGACGTATCGCTCTTACCGTTCCGCACGCGCACTTTGAATCGTACGCTCATTCGACGAGTCAGTATCATTGAACCCGACGTATCGCTCTTACCGTTCCGCACGCGCACTTTGTATCGTAAGCACATTCGACGAGTCAGTATCATTGACCCCAACGTATCGCTCTTACCGTTCCGTACGCACACTTTGTATCGTACGCACATTCGACGAGTCAGTATCATTGACCCCGACGTATCGCTCTTATCGTTCCGCACGCGCACTTTGAATCGTACGCTCATTCGACGAGTCAATATCATTGACCCCAACGTATCGTTCTTACCGTTACACACGCGCACTTTCAATCGTACGCAACTTCGACGAGTCAGTATCATTGACCCCAACGTATCGCTCTTACCGTTACACACGCGCACTTTGAATCGTACGCACATTCGACGAGTCAGTATCATGGACCCCAACGTATCGCTCTTACCGTTACACACGCACACTTTGTATCGTACTCAAATTCGACGAGTCAGTATCATTGACCCCGACGTATCGCTTTTACCGTTCCGCACGCGCACTTTGAATCGTACGCACCTTCGACGAGTCAGTATCATTGACCCCGACGTATCGTTCTTACCGTTACACACGCGCACTTTCAATCGTACGCAACTTCGACGAGTCAGTATCATTGACCCCAACGTATCGCTCTTACCGTTACACACGCGCACTTTGAATCGTACGCACATTCGACGAGTCAGTATCATTGACCCCAACGTATCGCTCTTACCGTTACACACGCACACTTTGTATCGTACGCACATTCGACGAGTCAGTATCATTGACCCCGACGTATCGCTCTTACCGTTCCGCACGCGCACTTTGAATCGTACGCACATTCGAAGAGTCAGTATCATTGACCCCAACGTATCGCTCTTACCGTTCCGCACGCGCACTTTGGATCGTACGCTCATTCGATGAGTCAGTATCATTGACCTCAACGTATCGCTCTAACCGTTCCGCACGCGCACTTTGAATCGTACGCTCATTCGATGAGTCAGTATCATTGACATCAACGTATCGCTCTTACCGTTCCGCACGCGCCATTTGAATCGTACGCACATTTGACGAGTCAGTATCATTGACCCCGAGGTATCGCTCTTACCGTTCCGCACGCGCACTTTGAATCGTACGCACTTTCGACGAGTCAGTATCATTGACCCCAACGTATCACTTTTACAGTTCCGTACGCGCACTTTGAATCGTACGCTCATTCGACGAATCAGTATCATTGACCCCGACGTATCGCTCTTAACGTTCCGCACGCGCACTTTGTATCGTACGCACATTCGACGAGTCAGTATTATTGACCCCGACGTATCGCTCTTACCGTTCCGTACGCACAATATGTATCGTACGCACATTCGACGAGTCAGTATCATTGACCCCAACGTATCGCTCTTATCGTTCCGCACGCGCACTTTGAATCGTACGCACATTCGACGAGTCAGTATCATTGACCCCGACGTATCGCTCTTACCGTTCCGCACGCGCACTTTGTATCGTACGCACATTCGACGAGTCAATATCATTGACCCCGACGTATCGCTTTTACCGTTCCGCACGCGCACTTTGAATCGTACGCACATTTGAAGAGTCAGTATCATTGACCTCAACGTATCGCTTTTACCGTTGCGCACGCGCACTTTGAATCGTACGCACATTCGATGAGTCAGTATCATTGACCCCAATGTATCGCTCTTACCGTTCCGCACGCGCACTTTGAATCGTACGCACATTCGATGAGTCAGTATCATTGACCCCAACGTATCGCTCTTACCGTTCCGCACGCGCACTTTGAATCGTACGCTCATCGTACGCACATTCGATGAGTCAGTATCATTGACATCAACGTATCGCTCTTACCGTTCCGCACGTGCCATTTGAATCGTACGCACATTTGACGAGTCAGTATCATTGACCCCGACGTATCGCTTTTACCGTTCCGCACGCGCACTTTGAATCGTACGCACTTTCGACGAGTCAGTATCATTGACCCCAACGTATCGCTTTTACAGTTCCGTACGCGCACTTTGAATCGTACGCACATTCGACGAGTCAGTATCATTGACCCCAACGTATCGCTCTTACCGTTCCGCACGCGCACTTTGAATCGTACGCTCATTCGACGAGTCAGTATCATTGACCCCGACGTATCGCTCTTACCGTTCCGCACGCACACTTTGTATCGTACGCACATTCGACGAGTCAGTATCATTGACCCCGACGTATCGCTCTTATCGTTCCGCACGCGCACTTTGAATCGTACGCTCATTCGACGAGTCAGTATCATTGACCCCGACGTATCGCTCTTACCGTTCGGCACGCGCACTTAGTATCGTACGCACATTCGACGAGTCAGTATCATTGACCCCGACGTATCGCTCTTACCGTTCCGCACGCGCACTTTGTATCGTACGCACATTCGACGAGTCAGTATCATTGACCCCGACGTATCGCTCTTACCGTTCCGCACGCGCACTTTGTATCGTACGCACATTCGACGAGTCAGTATCATTGACCCCGACGTATCGTTTTTACCGTTGCGCACGCGCACTTTGAATCGTACGCACATTCGATGAGTCAGTATCATTGACCCCAACGTATCGCTTTTACCGTTCCGCACGCGCACTTTGAATCGTATGCACATTCGATGAGTCAGTATCATTGACCCCAACGTATCGCTGTTACCGTTACACACGCACACTTTGTATCGTACGCACATTCGACGTGTCAGTATCATTGACCCCGACATATCGCTCTTACCGTTCCGCACGCGCACTTTGTATCGTATCGTCTTTCCAGTTACTTATAACTTTTCAGTACACTTATGACTTTTGTCATGTGTTTCCGGTCCGGATAGAATAATCCGACCCGTTTTGAAAAAGGTAAAATAATGCTTGTTATATCATGACTATATGAGCTTAAAATTGAAAATGGTAGGAGTTAAAAATCAGACTGAAAGTTTGTCAGATCAAAAACCCATGTACGTTTCATAATGAGCATGTGAACATATCAATATGATATGACGTATTGAAGCATTGAACACATAAAATTCAGGCATTGTATGTAGTGCAATATAATTAACAAAACATATTTTAGCAGCTTTCCTTTTTAGATATCATTAATAGATGTTTTTAACTCTCATAAATTTTTGTTTTGTTTACATTTGTTAACATTTTTTTACGTTAACGATGTACTCTTTGTACAACTATTTTAATATACCAAAAAGGATGAATAAATGTCGAAAACAATGGTTCTTATGAAGGATATCGAAGTGAATTTGAAAGAAAGTTAGTATATGAAAGTTAATCTTTTAGCACTCGTCAATCATTTAATATTTTTGCGTTTCCAGCTGTAATATACACGGTTACAATATTGTTATTAGTAATTAATATTTTCCATAAGTGCATTAATTGAGAAGTATTTGAAGGTGTATCACTCAAAATGTATGTTTGTTATACATTTGTATGTATTGATTTTGAATAAAAGTGTGACTTGAATTCTCACCAAAACTATGATAAATACAAGCATTTTTAAAAGTCTGGATTTCCTTTTTCCATCACCCATCCAACATTTAAAACAATGGCATTATGCTTATCTTTTAATTGTACATTTAATTTTGCAATCGGATAATAGCACATAAAAATTGTAGCAAGAGATTGTCATTTTACTTTTAGCAATACTACTCAACAGTTGAATAACAATATTGCAGAAAAGTTTTAAATTGCACTCAATGGTTAGATTATATCTTTACATTTATTTTTGCAAAGGAAAACGGCTCATGTACCTAACGTTCATGTTATTATAAACCCGACTTTAAGTAAAAATTATACACTTGTCAAGGCCATTTTCTTATATTTCTTATCACCCTGATGCCCATTTTTCAATATTTTTTTTTCAATTTTGGTAGTATGAAGGACAAACTGCCATGCTATGCGATACTTACACAATATCAAAATAAGTCATGCATGTTTGGATCCATGTTAGGAACATTATTTTATTGTTTTGCCACATCACCATGTAGATTTAAATTCACCTTTATCGTCAAGGGTAACAAGAAAACAAATGTATCCGTTTAAATAAAGGATATTCTGAACCTCACATAACTGAATATAGAAAGCACCAGTTCCACTGAATGGTTTGCTTGCTGCAGATATGTGAAGCCGTTGAAAGGAGAAGTTCTAGAGGGCAGATTCAGCCATTGAAAGGAGAAGTTCTAGAGGGCAGATTCAGCCATTGAAAGGAGAAGTTCTAGAGGGCAGATTCAGTCATTGAAAGGAGAAGTTCTAGAGGGCAGATTCAGTCATTGAAAGGAGAAGTTCTAGAGGGCAGATTCAGCCATTGAACGGAGAAGTTCTAGAGGGCAGATTCAGCCATTGAACGGAGAAGTTCTAGAGGGCAGATTCAGTCATTGAAAGGAGAAGTTCTAGAGGGCAGATTCAGCCATTGAAAGGAGAAGTTCTAGAGGGCAGATTCAGCCATTGAAAGGAGAAGTTCTAGAGGGCAGATTCAGCCATTGAAAGGAGAATTTCTGGAGGGAAGATTCAGTCATTGAAAGGAGAATTTCTAGAGGGCAGATTCAGCCATTGAACGGAGAAGTTCTAGAGGGCAGATTCAGCCATTGAACGGAGAAGTTCTAGAGGGCAGATTCAGCCATTGAAAGGAGAAGTTCTAGAGGGCAGATTCAGCCATTGAACGGAGAAGTTCTAGAGGGCAGATTCAGCCATTGAAAGGAGAAGTTCTAGAGGGCAGATTCAGCCATTGAAAGGAGAAGTTCTAGAGGGCAGATTCAGCCATTGAACGGAGAAGTTCTAGAGGGCAGATTCAGCCATTGAAAGAACATATGAACGTTATGTTGTTATTTTCTTCCTTGAATCTTACAATTACTTTGTATTATATTTGCATCCATTAGAATACTGCAAACAATACATACACACAACTCAAAACTAATATGCGTACTGTTCTATAATACATCACCAAAATAACAATAAATACCTACAAATATATTTTGAGGGAAGAAAGTGAACAGTTGCCAGTATTAGTCAAATTGAGGTCATTACGTTGGCATAGAAGTGGTACATGTGATTTGTTTTGTTTTTTATCTCGTGGGCACGACTGAATAATTCGTTTCAACGACTTAGTCTGTCGTTGCCACATATTATTTTCTCCCACTTCAGATAAGTAGATCCAATTATTTAACCATGCTAGATATTCTTTTCTCCCACCTCAGATAAGTAGATCCAATAATTTAACCATGCTAGATATTCTTATCTTGCCCACGGGCGAAGATAAAATGCCCGGATGGAACTTTTTTCATGGTCAACACATTGTATTACCTCCCTTGTTGAAGACTGTCGTCTGTAGCATCAAGACAATTTTGTCTTATGGTAATATTTAGAACGCTAATTAATTATTTCTCGCTTCAAATGTCACCATAAAACAGTTTTCAAGCACCATTCAAGAAATATTGCTTCACTATCCTTAGAACTATTTAAAAAGACCAATCTGACTATTAACATTAACTAGATCACTGCGCGCATATCCATGACAACCACGTGCTATCGCATATCCATACGCAATTATTTTCACTAAACACAAAAGAGTTCCAGCAAAAAAATACATTTTTACTTAATTTTGTTTAACTGAGGTGGGAGAAAAAGCATCTTCCATAGCCGCTCGTGTAAGATAGTTTCATCCCGACCCTCGCGCCGGGTGTTTTTCGGAAACTCGGTAAACCTCGTTTCCGCTATAAACACCCTACGCTCGGGTCGGAATGAACCTCTCTTAGACTCTCGGCCATGGAAGATACTTATAATCTTGCCTACGGGCGAAGATAAAATGCCCGTATGGAACTTCTTTTTAACGGTCACCACATTATAATTACCTCTCTTGTTGAAGACTGTCGTCAGTACCATCAAGGAAATCTTGTCTTATGGTTATATTTAGAACCCTAATTAATTATTTCTCGCTTTAAATGTCCCCCAAAAACAGTTTTCACGTACCATTCAAGAAATAATGCTTCATTTTCCTTAGAACTATTTAAAAAGACCGATTTGACTATTAACATTAACTGAATCACTGCGCGCGTATCCATGACAACCACGTGCTATCGCATATCCATACGCAATTATTTTCACTAAGCACAAAAGAGTTCCAGCAAAAAATACATTTTTACTTAATTTTGTTTAACTGAGGTGGGAGAAAAAGCATCTACCATAGCCGCTCGTGTAAGATAGTTTCATCCCGACCCTCGCGCCGGGTGTTTTGCGGAAACTCGGTAAACCTCGTTTCCGCAAAACACCCTACGCTCGGGTCGGAATGAACCTATCTTACACTCTCGGCCATGGAAGATACTTATAATCTCCTTCCTATGACAAAATTACAGTTGTATCTTATTTTGAAATAATGAACAAACAATAAGCATATCGTGAATGAATCATGAACATTCAGTTTTTATGTTGAAGCTAACCAATTCAAGTCACTGTTAAAGCTGCACTCTCACAGATTGAACGTTTTGACAACCTTTTTTATGTTTTGTCTTGAAACGAGCCATTTTTTGCGATAATCCATGGAAAGCAGTGATTTAAGAATGCTGACAAAGAATTATATTTAAGTTCATTTTTCTTAAGCCATAAAACATTAATTTTCGAACGGAAATATGCAAATCTACGATCTGATCTTTTGTCAGTAATCTTTTATCACTGGTTTGCAGATATTTACGCAAAAATTTGCTCTTTCCAAGACAAAATAAAAAAAAGTTGTAAAAACGGTATATCTGTGAGAGTGCAGCTTTAAGCGTATATTCGTCGCAAATGCGTTTTGCGGTGGTGGAAAAACCAAAATCCGGGTTCAGATTATAAACATATTTATTATCTGAACCCGGATTTTTGTTTTTATGTTTATTGTTTGATCATTATTTCATAACATTAAAAAATGTTACTGCAACGGAATACTCCGAGCTTTAAAATCTTGCATAGTGAATGTGAATATAATACAATTAATTATATGCTCCAACAATCTGCTTTGATTGATTATTTCTTCCAAGTAATAACGTTATCATTCATTGTAAGACATTGATATGTTTGAAACCAACAACATTATATTAAATACGTGCACACTTTATATCACTGATGGCTTGAATTGATATAATTTGTATTCCTTTGAAACTTGTCTGGATTATCTGACATATATTTAAATTATGAAGGTCAAAGAAATACTGATTGTTGTACTCTTTAGCACAATTTCAGCAAGATGCCGTGAGTAGTTTTTTTTTACCTTTAAGTGACTTCATGTCCTGGTTTTAATTTGAATGTATAGTGATTTGGAGATTCAGATAAAATTTTTGTCTATCTAAACACAATAAGTATATTATATGAGCCCTAACACGCGATTTTTGAGCCTTCGAACATACTTTAATAAAAATATTTATTTGGGTGTGTTCAATGACATTTTGAAAGTAATTCTAAAATTTGTATAACGATACCCCTATAATTGCGTAAGATTTAGTTATTGCAAAACAAAAAGCCAATAGTGAAATCGGACGCATAATTAAAATTATCACTATTTCAAATACCCTATAATTAAAGCTTTTATTCTAACAAGGAACCTTTACGGAACTTTATAATGGAAGTTTGATTATTCATTTTAGTAGATTTTAACATTCATTAATGCAGTCAAAATAAGTCGGGACGAAAGCCACAGTAATGGAAACATTATTAAGGAATTGTCATGAAGCGTAGATATGGAGAAATTAAAAAGAAATAAAAAAATCGTCGAATGTGCGTACGATACAAAGTGTGCGTGCGGAACGGTAAGAGCGATACGTTGGGGTCAATGATACTGACTCGTCAAATGTGCGTACGATGCAAAAAGTGCGTGTGTAACGGTTTTCGCACTTTTTGGGGATATTTCTTTATCAATTTCATTGGAAGAAAATATGCCATAACGCATAAAATTGCGTGATGCGGCTCATTTATGGCTTAAGTTCTGGAATTTTACTATAAACAAACATAATACCCTTAGCCTGCATTATTGGTTAGCATTTTTATTCTGCGACGTCATTTACCTACATGTTGTAAAAAGTGCTTTGCATCGTCTATAACGTGTAAAAATATATAGATAAATATCAGTATTGATAACACTGTTGCATTTGATTTGTGCTAAACCGCTAAAAAGAGCACTCTTCTCACTATATATGTGCAGCTCTGATGCTTAGAAATTCAGCTCTCCAGTCTACTGATTTCATGATGAAATAACAAAGCACTACACTCCCAGTCGCGTACTATCCAACGGTATGTCACGGCTGCCTTTAGCTTTATTTTTGGATGTATGACTAATAGAAATAGTAATCGTGCAGGGACGGGTGTGGGGCCAAACTGATTTGCTTAAAAGAGTCATTTTGGCCAAGAAATGTGTTTTATTATTTTGGGCAAATTATCACTACAAAATGCATTTATCTTGTCCTGTTGATCTCATTTGTTACTCATTATCCTCATTTTGTCATGTGGTAATTTCGTCATAGTTGAGATATTTCTGTGTTTATTCTGAATGTTTACAATATTATACGAAACTATATTAAAATTCAGTGAAACTCAATCAGTCTTGCATTAAATGCTTTTCAGTTATTTATTTTAAGACTATCAATCTAGATACTACCGGTATGCAAATATTGTCCGCATGATTCATTCACGACTTCAAACGTCGCGTCCTCAATAAGATGTTAAGACCAAGCAGCAGAAACTATACTTCTATCTTAACAAGAAAAGGGTTCATGAATCGTAACAGAGCCCTTTATTCTATAAAATGGCTGACATCTTCATCTCATTTGACAATATTTTTCATGAAAATAAATAACATCCTCGTCTGCTTGAAAAAAATATCTTCAGAGTTATTAATTGCTCTAAAATATTTTGTGAACGTATTTAAGGAAATGTTATGTGGAGCGTTCACACCGTAGGTTCCCTTTAACAAGCGCCAGTATAACTTTGGATGTTTAATTCGTGCATGTTATAAAACATCATAGGCCTTTACAAAAATAAACGAACGGACACTTTTCTTATATATACTTCTTGATTGTACCATCGCTGATCTGTTTAAATTCCCTTTTATCAATTCTGTATAAAATAAGTTTACAATAAAAATCCTGTCGTTTATCTTAAACAACATAATCAAATAATGGGCTTGACATTCCTGATGTATTACTATTTACATAATTGGTATTTTCATTATTCAGCGATTTGCGATTTATATGCAGTTACTTATGTCAGTTACAAAGAAATTGTACACTCTTAAGATGTGGAACTAATTCGCTTATAGCGAATGTATGTGATCAAAACGGCCTTCCAAAACTTACAGAATCTAACAGCTAAGCTGATATTCAAATTGATTAACATAAAACTGTTCATGCTAATGGCTTTTCTTTCTGGTCAAACAGCCTAGTCCAATAGCTTTTCTTTCTTGTCAAACAACTTAGTCCTAACAGCTATACAATATTAGAATCAAAGTGCTTCGGAATGTACATTCAATTAGTTTCATAATAAACATTTTTTTCCCCCTTTTTTATAGCTTTGCCTAATGTGTTTTCCAAGCTATAGATAATGCGTATTATATTGATTAATGCAATGTGTAATGAATTACTATATGTAGAAAAGTAAACCTAATTTTATCAATGATGTTGGTTTGTACCGTTTTGTGAACACTTTTTAAAGGGACTGTACACCAGATTGGCACCAAAAAAGTTTTTTCTTTTTAACGAATCTCAGGACAATTATTTAATAAAATGTTTTACTCTTTCATATCATAATTGTAAAAAAAAAATACAAAAATGTAAAAAAAATCGAGTCGGAGACCGGGTTCGAACCGATGTCGCCAAAATTGCAGTCTAGTGTTGTATACACTGTGCTACGAAGGCTTACCCTACACTGTTGGAATATCTAAGCTATATACCTAACTTGGTAATATCACGTGATAACATCGACTAGCCAATCGCGCATAAGGAATGAATTCTACTAGGTAAACATACCTAGTAAACTTTTTTAATAGAAAAATACAAAAAAACTGCAAAAACAAATTAATTGTAAACCATGTGGTACTTCAGTTATTAAGTTTCAATGCATTGTACACATCGATACCAAGTTTATGTCAGTTTTCGACAATTTTCTTTTTCCCCCCGCTTTTTCATCATACGGTGTACAGCCCCTTTAAAATCTCACTGGTGCCATCACGTGACTTTGTGCTGGAAGGTGAATTTTCATTGAGATTCTCCGGAAACAAAGTCATGGTGATGTCTCGTGTGCAACGCTCATAATGTACCCTCCCATAAAACTATGTAACTGAAGCAATTCTCTTAATACGGTTACACGTTATGACTGGTGTCGCATATCTCACGTACTTGAGCTATTTGGTTTGCCAAATCTACATAAACTCAAATATTTGAAGAGCTATTCAAATAATCAGATACCTCTTGAATCCAATAAAAGAGAGCTCCAATTGATTCAATGATAGCATCATTTGCGTTTGGATAGCTCTACAATTCAAATGAAGATATATACAAATCAACTGGATTGCAGGTGTCTGCAATTGAATTGTAGAGCTCTATAACTCAATTCGAGATGTCTCGAAATCCTTATTATATCACGTATTGTTCTGATCTAAATTTAGCCGAATTAATGCTCTCACTACTTGAATCATCTTCAAACAAATACGGATTAGTACGGATTTGTTAGAATTAGAGCTATCTACAATTGATTTGTTGCCCTCATTAGTTGAATTAGAGCTATCTACAATTGATTTGAAGAGCGCTATAATTTATGTAGTGAGAGCAACAATCAATAGCTATATAATGATAGCAACATATAATTAGAAACCTCTTTAAATCAATTAATTGTTTTGAAAACGTCTTCAAATCATTGAAAGAGGTCTCTAATCATTTAAAGAGGTCTCTAAATTTTTGAGGTTTTTTAATAGTTGGATGACATGAAGTAAATTCTTAATGAATAAGAGTGGGCGAAGTGAGCGCAGCGTTACTTCAGGTCATCTTACTGACTTAGATTACAAGCTCATTGGCTGATACATTGGCAACGCAAAATCTGACGCAAGTAGTGTGTATTGGCTGAGTGGCAGTAAGAGTAGGCGGATCTTTTAACACCCGTGAAAGGTGAAATTCTTAATTATTTGGTATAGCACTAAAGGATTGCATATCTGCAATATCATTGGCTTAAAATATAGGTTGTATTCTTAGTAGATTTTGCGTTCCATAAAGCCCATCACCATATTTTCGCTTTTCGGAAAATATCAATAAAACTTACAGATAACTTTCGTTAAATTTATCAATTTTACAGTTTGTTGTCAAAACAATAAAATCTATCTAAACTATTCATGTCCCACTTTCTGCTATCAGCTTGAACTTGTGATTGCCATAATTGGAAGTAGTTAAAACTAGTCTGGCATATCTGACATGAGTTAAAATTATGAAAGTCAAAGAAACACTGATTGCAGTGCTCTTTTGCACATTTTTTAATAAATGCGGTAAGTAGTGTTTGTTTTCTCTTATCCTTTTATCATATAAGAGAGTTTGTGTTTGTTACCCTGTATGCATAAACACACATATCAGAACGGGAACCAGTAAAGTAGGAATCGTGGCAAAAGTGTAACTATGCGCTAACTCATTCGGAACTCCTCGGCCATTGTCCATTGAAAACAGCCGCTTAGGCGGTTTACAATGTCAGAATTCTTTACGTTTAACTACGCTGCAAGTAGATCGCGTAGTAATTTCAATTTAGCAGTTAAACCTAAGGGCTTTACTCTTGGAATATTGATTATTTATGCAATAAAACATTTCAAAGGGAATCAATTTGAACTTAGTAATACATTTAACACGTTAAAACCCTAAAATTAATTAGTAGTAGTATAATAGTTTTACGAACTACTTAAACTGATGAACCGGCATTCATCCGAGGTTGTTTTCGATGGAAAATGGCCGAGGTGTTCCGATTGTGCGCTCACTACGTAATGATGATCAACCCGCGTTAATGCAAGACAGAATATTGAAACTACATTTCCTAAATTAAATACAGATGGCGCTATTCGCTTCGCAAACTACTACAACAATCACATGGTCCTACAACGGGCTCCTCAACGGGCGAACATCTGGGGGTTCGGTACCGCAGGTGTTGCCGTAAATGTGAAAATTGACGGCCTCGTTGTCTCAACTATCAACGTTGGCGCAGACGGCGTGTGGAAGACGCTTCTTCCGGCTACCACGGCAGGAGGACCACACAATGTATCGGTTACCTCTAGTGACGGCGGCGCCGCCCTGAGTGACGTCATGTTCGGCGACGTCTGGGTGTGTTCCGGTCAGAGTAACATGGAGTTTTCGCTGTATGGGGTAAGGTCGTCTAACACAGAACAAATAAACACTATATTTTTATAACGATAAGCAACAGTTATGTCTGGTGAATTTATAAATATCACACATACATAGTGTTCTTATTTATTTTGCTTTTTTTGCCTTTTAGATAACGAACTTTACCGCGTATATCAATGCTGCTCAATCGTTACACAACATCCGGTTGTTCCGGACGGAACATAAGGTCGCCGACGTCCCTCAGGTTGAACCTGTGGTGAACACACAGTGGACGATACCAGGTCACAGTACGTACATAAGACCGTACCAAATTCGTTTCAAGTTTAACGAATTTAAATCATAGCGCTTAAAGCGCTGAAAGGCTTTCGTCTTGTAGCGTTTTGTAAGTATAGTCATGTTATGCCGGATATGAAAATTTGTGTGAATATTTCTAAGTTTGCCACAGTCAGAGCAGATTGGTAACTAGGTAATTTAGATGTAAATTGAGTCGTTGACCACCGCAGTTCTAACAGCGCTTGGTTTGATTTGGTTTGACGTTAAAAATGTTATGTCGATTTGGCGATGATAAATTCCGAGAAGCGGCCTACAGCCTTACAACCTCTCCAATAATTCAACAACTTGAGTTTATTATTTAGGGCACGCGAGGTTTCGCTTCTTGGTAATTTGCTCGCTTGAACTACTGCGTTCTTAAAGCATAAACCATGATTTAAATTGTATCCTTGCATTGTCTAAACAATGGCTAGTCAACTTTAATCTCGCTAAAACAGAGGCAATGTTTCTGACCTATTGTCGAAGAATTAGCCCAACACTTCTTTTTAATAACACCTTTGTTCAACTTGTTGATCACCACAAGCACCTTGGTTTGACACTCAGTAAGGATGGGTCTTGGCACCAACATATAACTAATATCATCGCAACAGCGTCAAGAATTCTTGGTACTATGCAATCAATTCTCTCTCTCTCTCTCTCTCTCTCTCTCTCTCTCTCTCTCTCTCTCTCTCTCTCTCTCTCCCGTTAACTTATCTTTAAGTCAATCTCTTACTATTTCAAAACATACAATTGATGATTATCATGGAATTTTATTTATTTATGCACATGCAAATTGATCGTGTCATAACTCTTCAATATACTGTAAACGATAGTCTGACTTACTGCGGGGAGGTCCATTTACGAACGTTGTTATAACTTGTGGCCCAACCCAATTGTATAATTATATTGTTTGCCGAAATGATTTATATTACGTGTGTATATTATATACAATAAAATACGATTAAACTAAACTAAGCATAGACGCAAGAAACAATGCGATCAATACTTATATTTACATTTTAAATAATTATTCATTACGATTGAAAAATAGCAGTATCCTCTGTGGTTTAGGTATTTGCTCTTAAAGAAATGTAACCTACAGCATTCGTATAAAAGGACAGCTGACATTTGTAACGTCGTACATCATTGGTTAAATGACGTCCCGCTAATCCAATCGTGGCGCAAAATTGAAATAAACAATGACGTCATACATGTAACTCATTGTCTACTATTCATTATTAAATAACTATTAATTATTAGCCATTAAACACAGCATTTTAGTACAAAGGCCTCCTCTTTAACAGTGCCAATATCTATATCAGTTAGCGGCCCCTGGCCGAAAAGTGATATAGATATAAAGCCCGCATTTTAAAGAATTTGATTGGCGAATTAAACAGGGCCAACAAGTGAGAGTGATTCGCAGTTGGAAATTCGGAAACGGCAGTCATTTTATTGTAAAGTCAGTATTAAAACGTTATATTTTTTTAAATAAATTTAATGTTTAAACTTTGAATCCTTTAAGTGCATGAAATTATTTAATACAAATATATTGGAGCAAATGTAAACCTTACAGACGACGTCCATACAAGCTCATTCTCGGCCGTATGCTTATTGTATGCCCTGGAGCTGGCCCCGCATCTACAGCGGCCACTGGGGCTCGTTGAAACCAACTGGGGAGGCACCCCTGTGGAGTCCTGGTCCTCCCCTGACGCCCTCGCAAAGTGCCCGCAACAAAAACGCCGGTGAATATGCACTCAATGTACTTCCATTATCATTTAACTGCAAAGGCTGTTTCCATATCTTTGTTCACCGTTTATTTAAGGAGTAAAATCTGTGCGTTTTCATTTATTCTTTAAATTTGCCAACACATTGAGACATCTCTAAGATAAGAATCATTATGAATTTGGCCCAAGAACATCAAGCATATGCATATAGTAAACGACAGATTAACATTCATATTTAAGCTTGTCAGTCGGCAAATGATGTCCGTTTGACGTCAGGAAGATGTCATGTTATAAAGCGCAACATTAGGAGCGCATTTGATACACTCAAGAATGGAGTGCAGATAATTGTATATAATTCAATTGATTATCGAATACAAACGCTTAAAAAGTAACATGACACTTAAAATGTGTGTATCTTTTTGGAGAAAAACATGCGAATTGACATGAAAAAAAATTCAAATAGTGTTGCTATGTACTTTATATGTATTTCGCATGTATGTAATGTGAATATGATATAGACTGATGTGACGTCAATCTGGCGTATGATGATATAGTAGGCCCAGAAAGTTTACAAACCCGATATCAAAAGTTTACACAAACAATAATTCAACCAAAATGTTCATTTAACGCTATTTAAAACCAATATTCATGTTCAGTTAACCCATTTAAAACCACAATTCCTGTTCAATTAACCCGTTAAAAACCACTATCATGTTCAGTTAACCAATTTAAAACCAATATTCATATTCAGTTAACCCATTTAAAACCACTATCATGTTCAGTTAACCCATTTAAAACCACTATCATGTTCAGTTAACCAATTTAAAACCACTATCATGTTCAGTTAACCAATTTAAAACCACTATCATGTTCAGTTAACCCATTTAAAACCACTATCATGTTCAGTTAACCCATTTAAAACCACTATCATGTTCAGTTAACCCTATTTAAAACCACTATCATGTTCAGTTAACCCTATTTAAAACCACTATCATGTTCAGTTAACCAATTTAAAACCACTATCATGTTCAGTTAACCCATTTAAAACCAATATTCATATTCAGTTAACCCATTTAAAACCACTATCATGTTCAGTTAATCATATTTAAAACCACCATTATGTTAAGTTAACCCTATTTAAAACCACCATTATGTTTAGTTAACCCTATTTAAAACCACCATTATGTTAAGTTAACCCTATTTAAAACCACCATTCATGTTAAGTTAACCTATTTAAAAACCACCATTATGTTTAGTTAACCCTATTTAAAACCACCATTATGTTAAGTTAACCCTATTTAAAACCACCATTCATGTTAAGTTAACCCTATTTAAAACCACCATTATGTTTAGTTAACCCTATTTAAAACCACCATTATGTTTAGTTAACCCTATTTAAAACCACCATTCATGTTAAGTTAACCCTATTTAAAACCACCATTATGTTTAGTTAACCCCTTTTTAAATCACCATTCATGTTGAGTTAACCCTATTTAAAACCACCATTATGTTTAGTTAACCCTATTTAAAACCACTATTCATTTTAAGTTAACCATATTTAAAACCACCATCCATGTCCAGTTAACCCCATTTGAAACCACCTATCATGTTAAGTTAACCCAGTTTAAAACCACCATTATATTTAGTTAACACTTTTTAAAACCACCATCCATGTCCAGTTAACCCCATTTGAAAACACCTCTAACCATTATGTTTAGTTAACCCTATTTAAAACCACCATTCATGTTAAGTTTACCCTATTTAAAACCACCATTATGTTTAGTTAACCCTATTTAAAACCATCATTCATGTTGAGTTAACCCTATTTAAAACCACCATTATGTTTAGTTAACCCTATTTAAAACCACTATTCATGTTAAGTTAGCCATATTTAAAACCACCATCCATGTCCAGTTAACCCCATTTGAAACCACCGTTCATGGTCAGTTAACCCCATTTGAAACCACCACCCATGTCCAGTTAACCACATTTGAAACCAATATTCATGTTCATTTAACCCCATTTAAAACCACCATCCATATCCAGTTAACCCCATTTGAAACCAACATTTATGTTTAGTTGACCCCATTTAAAACCAATATTTATGTTCAGTTAACCCTATTTAAAAAAAACAAACATTCATGTTTAGTAAACCCCATTTAAAACCAACATTCATGTTCAGTAAACCCCATTTAAAACCACCATGATTCATATTCAATTAACCCCATTTAAAACCAACATTCATGTTCAGTTAACCCCATTTAAAACCAACATTCATGTTCAGTTAACGCTATTTAAATACATTTGTACCAACATTCATGTTTAGCTAACGCTATTTAAATACCAACATTCATGTTCAAGTAACGCTATTTAAATACCAACATTCATGTTCAGTTAAATATGATGCTCAATTAACGCCTGCAGTTCTCTATCTCCATATTTCAGTGCTATAAACGCTTACACGCCCTCCGCCTTGTGGAACGGCATGGTGGCGCCTCTTCTCCCTATGACCATATATGGTGCTATCTGGTACCAAGGTATTTGAAATATCCCTAGGTCTAGTTTCAGTCGGAGATGTGACAAATAGTGATACAATCATAAACATAAATACAAACAAACATTTATCAATATATATATATATATATATATATATATATATATATATATATATATATATATATATATATATATATATATATATATATATATATATTTAGACCAATCCAACCTTTGGGTAACTTTGATGCAACCTTTGGGAGACTCGTGTCGCCCATAGGATATATGTTGTGTCGCCCAAAAGTAATTGTGTTTTTTTCTATCAATTTATTTTTTAAAATAATAAAACAATTTTGCAAACGATTTTGAACGCTTTAAAAAAGGTTCAGTCATTAAGCACTAATCAGCAGGAATACCATTTAAAGAAAAATCATGAATTTCAAAAAAGTGTGTATATTTTGAAAACAACCTTTGGGATACATTTAAATTTTTATCAATAATTTTCTTGTCATAGTTATATGTTTTAGATAAGAATTCATAAATGTAAAGAACATAATATTTTTTAACAGAAAAGTTAATTGTGTTCAACTTTAAAGATTCCGAAATTACCTCAAAAAAATATTTTCGAAATAAGCGTACGTTCCGTGTTTTCGTGTCACCCAAAGGTTAATGTATATTCAATGCTTTGCAGACTATAATAACGACATGAACTTTTCGTTGTATTAGTTATTTTATTAAAAAAATAATAAACACAAATGACAAAAGTGTTTATTATAATTTATAATAGTTGTATTTTAAAATGTTTAATTGGACATTCGAACCAAACGTCGAGGAAGTTTCAATTTGGCCTACAGTCACTACCAAGGGTGACGGACCTGGGTCACGACCTGACGCAACTATTTGTGAATAACGAATGGCAATTATGGTCGCATGTGCTTCGTCTCTTTATTACAGAAAACCGTGTTCTATATCTATATACTGATATAAATAGGAACAGTTCATTTCAAAGCCATTTAAGGTACATATACTTACAAATACGTTCGGATATGTTACTTCAGATAAAACGAATATAGCCGAGTTGCAAGTCTATTCTAAAAAAGATAATTAATCTTATTTACATGACTCATTTAAGCTAAGAAACTATGATACATCTAAAAGGATTATCACTTAACTACTTGTACAAAGCATTGAATCGGAATTCAAGTATATTAAAACAGGTTTTGGTGGTTGATTTAACAATATCTGTATTGGAGAGTAAAAATATACACTTATGTACCTGCACGTCTTATTTTATCATGCTGATATGTTTGTCTTGAAGCCTACGAAATCTGTGATTTTATATATACAAAAGCTGTCATCTTTTAATGCTACTTAACTGGTCTGGATCTACACAAACATTAATCAAAGGTAAAAGATTGTCTTTATGGAATGCGTAAGGAGTGCATGCTGCTGATAATCATTCTATAAATTGTGTTCAAATCGTACAGGCCATTAATAGCCTTTTCTAATTCCGTTGTCAACAAATGTTGCCGAAATCATTAGAAATAAAACAAGTGTAATATGGTATTTATTTTCAATTTATACTTCTTGTTTATTGGTTTACAGGTTCAGTTCATATATGCATATTACTTTAGAAAAAGAACGGTATAAAAAAGTAAAACACAAGTTTAATTCTGTTACTTTACTGTTTAACGCGTAATGATGCGTTAATAGTGAATGATTAGATGACTGGCTGTTTCCCTGTAATTATATGTGTGAACTATTATCGGCGAAACGAACTGCGAAATTATGCATTTATGAAAAATATTTCTTACTTATAACAAGATTATAAACGTATATTCAGTAGCTAAAACCGTACAAAACATAAATGACTGGTGGGTCCTAGGATAATAACAGTAATCAAGTATTGTCTCATAAAAGAAATACCGTTTTATGCTCCTTTGTTTCATATTAAAGACGGTGTCCTTCATTATATTTTTTAATTATATTTCTTAATTTTGATAAATAGAAACACTTCTTTCAATTGAGGTTACTCTTATTTGGGCGTGAGAGTGAATCTTTAAATGAGATCTTTTGTCAGTAACTATTCAACTAAATTTAAAACACATGAAATGTCACAGAAGTCCTCTCTTGCTTAATGTCCAAAGAAAGTCCAATTCTAAGAATACTAAAATATGATTTTTGCGAACATTCAACAGTCAATCGCTTGAATCCTGAACTGAACGACGTAGAGACAACACTAGTGTCCCGTCTGACAATGACTGGCCGCTGACACTTAAACCGAGGAATTCGGACTTCATTGAGTAGTTCCATTGTGTTGTTTGCATTACCACTTCACAAGTAATGCATGAAATATGTCTACCATATGCAAATGAATAGTCTTTAAATGCCAGACCCTTTACTCATATCATGTATGTTTTAGTCGCTGTAAATAACTCATGGATACTTAATTGCCTTTATATAAGCGTAAGTAAGAGTTAACATTTTCAAGAATAGCATAATACTTGTGTCTTAGAGATACTTGTTTTTAAATGTTGACAATTAAACGTGTTTTAGCATGACTTTAAAACCGAGTATATAAGGATATATGTTCATGCAAGTCGTGTTTTATTACTTTGGAATACACAGTAGTTAACTTTTAAATTGAAATGTGAAAAACACCATAAATATCTTGAAATGTCGATAGAATCTCTGAAAATGAAGCAGTGGGCGTGATGGTAGGTCAAGGGGGGTTTGTGCATTGTACAAGTATGTGCTTCTAGCTTCTATACCGACAGAATGATATTTTTTGATAACATTGATATATGCATTTTCTCAACATTTAGGTTCTCAACTATGTTTAATCTTTATAAGAAAAATATTTTGGGTTTTCTTAATTATTACAGTATAGAATATCGGTCACTAAGTGTGAGGGCCTAGACGCGAACCCAAGCAATGACCTTTTTAAGCTTTATTTAACAGCTGAAAGTGATAAGATTAACTTAGTTGCAACCTTCAGACAATATAAGTCAGAAACCAAAAACTGTTAACTCAAAATGGCCCCTAAACGGTCCAATATTAAGTATCCAGTATACTATGTTTCCTAGATAAGCAATAGTTCCACTCGGGATTAGGATTCGAAGCAGGGTCTCTTGCGAAAGAACTATGCCGCACAACCGCATGGTGAGAATGACTCATTTCTATATTTATATGGTAATTGCCCCATTTGCATTATCGTCACTTTCAAGTGTCGTGGCACCAACCTCGCACTCACATCTAAGAGTCAATGTCAAAGTTTGTTAACAAATACATTTTCAATACTTATCCTTCCGGCCAGCTCTTCAGTGTAAAGCTTGTTTTAAAGCTTTGTGGTACTTCTGTGGGACTGATCAAACCATTTCTTAAGAGCAGAAGGTGATGCGCCGAAATCTCCTTTGTTATGATTACATGTTATTTTTAGCAGACTGCAGACGCCGCACAGTTCATCTCAGGATTTCTCATTTTGACGCATATAGGTCTAAAACCCATGGGGCAGTGGACATAAATTATGGTTGATCTTCCTACTTTTATCGGTAATGTTTTCTATGAAAAATTATTGAATGAACTTTTTATTTTATTTTATTTTTTACAATTTCAATGCAATAGTTATGATGTTCAAATTGAAATGAATATTTCAAACCACGTTTTTATTAAAAGCCAAATAATTTCCTTAGGAAAGATGAATCCGCCCGAAAAAGAACTTCAAAAGTATACACTGTCGAAGAATTCACTTTTCAAACGTTATTTGTGATATGATTTTCGAATTTTAAACAATACGACGAATAAACAGTTATTGTTGCTAAGACTAAAATGCACATGGGCGATATATAAGTTTCAAAATAATCAGATCGCGTTGTCAGCCGATTAAATCTTCGATAATAAAATCAGGGTCCCATATTACTGTGACGTCAGATTTATCATGTACCATTTTTAGACCTCCGGCCCCAATTGCTCGATACATCTTAAGTCCCTTAAAACAGTATTAAGTTCAGCCGATTTTTTTGTTTGGTTTAATTTGTGCCATTTTACCCTTTTAAGCGTTTTGGGAATTCGAAAGGGAATTATCTGTATGCTTATCACAATGAGCTTTTTTTCGTTTAGATAATTGTATAAAAGTTTGCTAAAATAATATCTTCAAAGACCAAAATAATGGTAAAAAATCCAAATGTTGCGCTTCTTCAAAAGTTGTATTGAAATCCATATATTTCAGTTCCAATGTGATACGCCTTCACTGTATACTTATTGTACAATTAGCGCGAAATATCTTAATTAACTAATCAGTAAATTTCACTTTCTTCACTATGGTCATTTTAACACTGGTTCAGCCACACGTCAGAGACTTTCTGAATGCATGCAATTGCGTTAATATATCAATGCACAACTTTCGTCAATTTGAATTGAACTTATCAGATGTATTTAACAGGGTATTTATTTTTATTAAATCCATGGCGCGATCATGACTCTAAAAAGCGGCCGTATAAATAACTTTCATGTTTTTCTTAGTTTAGGGTTAAGGTCATCATTGTTCATGTCAAATAGTCACTCAAAAAACACCGGCCCGTTTTAGTAGGGCATGCACATTAGATATAACATTTAAAGTATGAACACATTATGATTTTTAATGCAACAGTACACACATCCTCATAAAATTCTGATGAATAAGTATCCAAAGTGCAATAACGGGGTTATAGCAGGTACAACCAAACATAGTTGTGACCTGCAGAATGTCTTTGTCTCACGGGCTAATTCAAATTTCGAGCATTTTCAACTTTATTTAGTAGTGGCGGGTTTGAATCAATGCTGAAACAGATCCAGACTACTACGTTCAGGAATGGGTTGTGAAAATGTGGTGACAAAATTCGCCGTCTGTGATATTGTGCAAACAATGCATTTTGCACTTCTTGTTTTAACAATCAACCCAATAACAACCATTCTTTGCAAAAGTGTATATCGTAACATTGAAGATGACACTTATTATCTGCTTGAATTGGATTCTTACAACCCCGGACCAAGCAATTGGTGTGCATCATAATATTACCTTGTACATACGTTCAAATCCCCTTTACACTGCAATGTTCACAGTAGTACTGTAGGTCTATTTTGGACGTTATACACATATATTTGTTTTCCAGCATCTTGTTCTCGGATACAAGTGTCGGTCGATATCCGTCACAGGTTAGTAAAATTCAGAGTTAAATGGACTATCAGGCGCGTAAATATAGATATACGAGTACTCGGCTGAATCCATATGATATTGACACAAAACAGACAACGTTGCAATACGCATACTTGACTACCTGATGTTTATTTCAAAATACTTAATAAAGCACCTCAGAACGACCAGAATTAACCAGATTGCACGGTGGTTTACAAATGTTCCGAGGGGGGGGGGGGTGCAAGCACATTCATCAATAGAGGGCTAGCTACGCGCCTGACCATGGCTGTAAACCAAACACTAAGATATTCGTATTGGCATGCTTTTGAACGTGTGTTTGGTTTTACCTAAGATCAAGGCCTTCCCCTAGAAGACACGTGCAAGTATTGATGGATGAGTGCGGGAGGCGGTGTTCACTCTTCCGTGCGTATTTGTTTTTAAATGCCAATTGAACAACAACATAAAATGATTGCTTTGTTGCCAAAAATTGGCCTGCCCAAGATGTCTCTCAATCACAAGGGCAAGAATTTTGATAAGTGGTATGTAGCCTCATATTTTTGCTGTTAACTAACAAAAATCAAATAATATTCCTTTGGCCAAAGCATGCCTTGGCCTTAGTAAATAGCGTCTGAAGTAATAAAAATAAAGAAAATTTCCTGAAACCGCAAGTCGCAGACCCTTGAAATAAAGTTTTTGAGCATGGTGTAATGGTGCTTTACACAGTTTGTTCAAATTAAGGTTTTGCTCTCTAGACAGGCCCTGTGTGGTACAAGGATTTCCATGTTCTTTTTTAGTCTTATTTTAAAAATCTTCTTTAAAATTTGGCCGAATAAACATGCACTCTCACTCACACTCCAACCACAATCCCGTTAGGAACACTCAAGTGATCACTTGAGTTGAATGAATGGAGTGACACTCAAAAGATCTTTCTGTTTTCAAACGCCTCGCTTACACTCCATCTCATCAAATGACCAATTCAGTACAAATACATGTATGTTTTCATGATCATATCGGATTATCTTTTTCACTATGGTGGTGTTTACAGTATTTAATGTTAACATCTGTTTTGGATTGTGAATATTTAAAAGAACAGTTCCAAAATTCGTTAAAATTCGTTTTCTGTTTTATTTTTTTTGTTTTTTTAAATATAACGGTAACAACAACAACAACAACAACAACAATAATAATAATAATAATAATAATAATAATAATAATAATAATAATAATGATAAATATAATAATAATAATATCACTATATGACAATAATAATGATAACATAAATCCAACTGATTGTAGGCTGGAAAATACATATTATTTCTCTGACCAAGGTCTGAAATGAACATGTTGCGTAAAACCATGTACGTGAAGTTAGCGGCCTAGAAGCATGAAGTTTGAGGCCTGGCGGCCCCGCTTCCTAGCGGCCTAACAATGTTTCGTATTTCAATATTTCAAACTTTTAATATGCGTTCTTTTCAACAATGATAAATTCGATGTTTCTATTCAAAGGTCAACGTTCTTACGAACATATTAGCATATTTCCTTATTTATTAGGCTGCTGGATTGAGTTGTATCGGAATTTTAGACCGCTAGGCCACCAGGCCGTCAGGCCCCAAGATTTACGCTGCTATGGCGCTGGATTGCTCGATCAAGTTTTTCAAACAAATGTTAATAATCGCTCCAGAGTATTGCATTTTGCATAAAAAACCCAATGGTTTTAGCATTGTTTTAGAAAAAACTAATATAAAAATGTTTTGAATCAGAAATAATATAAGGCCGCTATTATTATATAATTGTGAATAAAACATTGATTTATCATTAGTTTCCAATTAAACACATGCACAATTTCTTTGAGATAGAGTAAAAATTTAGGACGTTAGGATGCCAACTTCACGCCGCTAGGCCGCAAGGCCGCTAATTTACGTCGCTTGGCCGCTTACCTCACGCCGCTTCGCCGCTTAATTCACGTACATGAAGCTGCATTTTATTGCAGCCATCGATGAATTGCATCCATCAAGTTTGCTGAGCGTTTGAGATCAGCACAAAAAAAAAACAAATATGTGATTTTGCATCCTTTTGAAAAATTGATTTTTTTTTTAAGTCCACGTTATTGAAGTAAAATGTACTTCAATGGATTATCCCGGTCTCTTGAATATTATCTGGGAACGAGCGGCCTTGCGGAGTGGTGGCCTAGCGTCCTACTTCTCTACTTCAATGCAGTTGAACATTCGTTTCATTTTATGAAAACAATGATTAATCAAAGCATATGTATTCATAGATTAACACAAATCATTTTTATATGTGTTTGCTTCTTAAACAATACTTGTTTACGAAACAATCAACACTCTAAAGCGAGTATAAAACAAATTTGATCACCAATCCATTTAGGGACAATGCCGGTATTCGCTTAAGGATATTGATTTGTGAATAGGAACATAAGATTAATTATTGTTTTAGAAGAAAGCGCCTATATAACGTTTTGAATTAGGAAGCAATTTTAGGTGGCCGCTTACTTCACGCCGCTTGGCCGATATGCCGATAGACCGCTTACATCACGTACATTGTAGCTTTGAGGTTTTACGCAACATTTTTATTACAGAGCGTGGTCAGGGCATTTATATTATTATTATTATTATTATTATTATTATTATTATTATTATTATTATTATTATTATATTTATTATTATAAAAAAAATCCTACATCACTTGAGTTGTTATTCACTCCGATGTGTTATTTTCACACCCGAAGCCGATTCATTCGCCCATTCTGTCCATGTGTATTCGACTTAACATTTAGTATTTTTAAACGCTAAAAAACAGTTTTTGCAAACAAACAAAAAATAAATTTATACACGAAAGCACATTAATTAACGTGATACATTGCATAACGGCTACATTTTAAAACACACAAACACGTGCATTTCAATGCGTTTTGCATCATTTTGTGTATTTCCAAAATGTTTATTCAAGCGATTGTTTTAAAATATTAATTTGAAATTATAATAGTAATTGTCTTTTATTTGACACCATTTCTAACAATAAGGTACCCAAATCTTATTTAAACATATTTTTTTATGTTTACTGAAAACACCACCATAATCCGAAATGATCATGAACAAGTACATGTATTTGTTATTGTATTGGTGACGTGATGAAGTGGAGTGTTAGTAAGGCGTGTGATTACGAACATACCTCTTGAGTTTCATCCCCCTTGTACCACTTAAGTCACTTCAGTGTTCCTTGTGGGAATGTGGTTTGAGTGTAAGTGTGAGCGGCTGTTCTGAATTTGTCCCTTAGTTCCCGAATAATGAACATAGCAATACATATAAGATAGTTTGACAAAATATATTTTAGTTTTCCATTGCAAAAAGACAGCAAACAAGCTGTTTAAGTTTATTTTCTGCAAACATTCAATTTCTTGCTTGTAATACCATCCGCATACAGGACAATCATATTTTGTATTTCAAAGGTACATGTAATGCTATTTACATTCATGCATAAGAAACATGATGAGTCCTAGAATGGAGAACTACATAGTTTATTAATCTTCGTGAATATTCATTTCAAGCTTAATGATTTGATGTCTATCGTTCAAATACAAAATTAAATGTTTTAAGGACTTATAGCTAAAAATTATATATTTTAATTGATGCTTAAGAACTTCGTGATTAAGCTATTCAAATACTATGATATTTTCATCCGGATGGGGAAATCAATTGTCTGCATTCGAAAGGATTATTGGAGTTGTTTTGGTCATGTAATTAGACATTGGATTAGTATTCATTCTCATTCATCAGAGGTTTGATAACGGTATTTCTAACGCATAGCATCATCACTTGGGTAAAGAGATTAGGTTGTTTAAGCTGATTAAGTATGGTTCGTTCTCAAATGGTTTGACACGTTCTCAAAGGTAGATAAACAAACACTGTTATTGATATCTACTGTATAAACATACACTTCGCCATTTTCCCCCAATCCTTAAGATGCTGGTACAGATAAGTTGATACATTTAGCAGTTAGTTTCCTGCTTCGAGTTTCCAGCCTAGCTGTTTTACACATAAGCATTACAAATTAAAGTGAAGTCAGCCATCATTAGGGTGTTATTGCATATTAGATATAACAATCGAGAATATTATGTTGTATTTATATTGATTAACTATTATATTAGAAAAAAGTGGTCTAATTGAATGCATTAGAATATTGCTAAAACTAATCGGGTATTGTTTTAATTAAGTGCACAGATCTTTGTTCACAAATCGAATCGTAAAACCAATGTGTTCAAAATCAAGTTTTGCATGCATATTATATTTTATTTTTTACATACATATATAGTTCATTTGTAATGATTTTTCTTGATTTAAGATGTAGAAATGCCCCCTAACAAGTCGTACAGTTGAACAACAAGATTTTCAAAATTACATGCATAGCTTAATTTAAAAGCTGACTTTTGTATCAGAAATAAAATAATCATGCATTTGATTCGATTACATTTTATAACTTAATAAGTTTCTGTTGTTTTTTTAATTAAATTAAACATGCAGTTTAATTGGGCAGCAGCCCCTGCACCTTTTATTTCCCAAGCATAATTTATTGTCTAAAAGGAAGGCAACCGTCTGAATTTATCATTTTGTATTGATTTAACTTAATTATTTCAGGAAAAAACCTTTAAACTTCAAACTGAGCTGAATGTTAAGGGGGTACAAGCGCCACATGAAACAATAGGCCCAATTTTGATCAAGTGATGATAACTGATACAAATGAAAAAGATGATAACTACAACCAGAAGCCAATCACTAGATTGGATAAGCCGAAATAAAAAGTATAACCAAGTTATTAGCATATAATATCATCGTAGGAGCCAGTTAGACAAAAATGACTTAGACTGTTTAATGGTGAATTGCTAAATAACATGTGAATATTAGATATATATACAAAAGTTGTCTACGCCTATACCCCTTTTCAGAAATAGCGATATGGGCAACGGTGTAAATTTATCCTTTACACAATTAAACGAAATAGGTATATATGCAAATTTTAAGATTGAAACTACTAGATGGAGGTGATGTGACGCACAAAGACCGGGTACTGGTACGTAGGGAACATATAGGGCTACCATCTGATACCAGCCAATAAGGGCCAGCTTTGAGTCAAGTTGACTAGTAATGAGTCTTAATGTCAGGAACCGCGGAATTTGCTATTATACGCGAGTATGTAGACTCTGGGCTGGGAGGATAATAAGTGCGCAATGTGACTTCCGGAAACTGGATACAGGCAGGTAGGTGACGTTTAGTTTACCATCCGGACCCGAACCAATAAGGGAGGATCGGGTAGGTCTACTCAAAATGACTTTAAGTGTCAAGGACCACAGAGTTTTCCTTTATAAGCCAGGGTGTGGATTTTTGTTTGGGGTAAATACTACTAGATGGGGTGGTGTGACGCCTAAAGACTGGGTACCGGTACGTATGGGACATCTAGGGCTAATACTTGGTATAAGCGAATAATGGCACCCAAAGGCACCGTGTCCTGGCTTATTCGCTCAAAGTATTGGTTAAACATTTACCAGTAGATACAATCGCATTTGTGCAAATGTGAAGAACTAGAATTGCCTCTTAAACTAGTTAGAAGATGGTTGTTATTAGTATGATAAAATATGGAGGAAACGCCATAATAGTAGTATATTATAACCTCCAGTACGTCTGGTGTGATTTTGACGTCCGTATAGGAAGTAATTATTAAACAGCGACCCCTTATGAGTACGCTCTGCTATATTTGGTTACCCACTTCGTTTTAGAAAATGTAAACATTGTTATGCGGACGATATAATTTTATTTTATTTAAACAGCATTTTATAGCGCCTATAGTGGGTTCAATCTAAATAAGCTTGAAACATTTAAATGCAAATAAATAAACATATATTTGAAGCGTTCATACATTAAAATTCTTATTATTAGGTTAATGATTAAGTCAAATGTATTAGACAAAGAATAGGAAAACCATATCTTTTATTCACAAGAAAAAGCAAAAAAAAATAAGTTCAAGTTATATTTCAAAATACATATACATTTATAAAGATACATATAACAGCAAATTCACTTTTTATTAGCAAAAGAAAAAAAATGATTTCGAATGCCATAAAGCATAAAAAGTGAACTTGCATAATATAACTTTCATACTTATCTTCAGTGCATTTTTATGGGGTTGTATATTGATTTATTGGTTAAGGCTTTATACCTCTCAGGGTGTTTACATAGATTTCTTTATAAGAAGATGCAAACCGCATTAGCGGATACGGTTGTAGATTAGTCAGTCCTGTTATCTCGACTCCACCTACCGTCTGGTGATCGGCATTTTCACAATCAGCTGGGTTTAATCGTTTATAACTCAAATATTTCATATTGTTTATAATTTAAAGCCTTGATGAAAGCATAACAGTTAGATGGCAGTATTTTGTATTGGTTAATTCATTATTGATTGTGATCGTTTCTGACCGAAAAGGTTTGGGAAGTCAAATTTATATGATTTAAAGAAAAAATGCACTGCCTCTTCCTAACAAGATGTCACAGAGAACACTGACTATTATTAAAAAGAACAGAAAACATGAATGTACCAACAACCAGCCATAAAGCATAAGTCTAAGACGGAAAATTACACAAACCTTCAAAGAATTGGCTGGCTCCAGTTGTTTTGCGCAGTCACATAAAATGTTCCTTAAAAATGTCGGGCAGCAAAAACAAAACAATGGTGGAGAAGGTGTGTGTTTTCATGAATATCTCATATTGAAATAAGAAATTGTCAGTAATATAATGAAATATAATGAAATAAATAAGACTTATGTGTGATACAGGGCAGTATTATTACGTTACTAAAAATGCAGATTTTGCCTTGATGTAATTTTAGGCAACATGCAGAAACCCTCCCAAAGCAGGGAATGTAGTTAGTGAGAAGTATGCCACAAAACATGTTTTGCATATTTCTTTATAAGACTTATTGCTATGTTTCTTAAATGTTGTATGAAAAATGATTTTAGCAAGAGATAAATCAGAAGTGATCGTAAAGCTTTAACGTCACTAAAAGCCAGAACACAAGAAGAGACGCCACAAAAAAAGGTGGAAATATATTGACACCTAAAACTACATATACATCGTAACCAAAATAAGATTGATGTTGTTTTAATCTTATACAGACTAAACGAATTATATCTGTATTTTGCATGTACTTTGAATAGCATTTTTGTAATATTTTGTTCGAAATTATCCTTTTTTATACGCCATAGCGTTTTTTGTACGCATTTATACTGGACTTACTTGTACTGCTGTAATAAATAACTTGTTGATTAAAGTGTAATTTATCATTTTTAAAAGAATCAAATGACTATGGTGTTTAAGCTATTCAAGATCTTTGCATAAATAAACTTATTTCAGCACTTATGTACGTGATAAATAATAAAGACCTTTTTATCTAATCGAGCTACTATTTTCTTTTTGTCTTATAATTATGTTAATGTGTTGAGATATATATTTCTTGTTTAACCAAAATAATTATCATTCTTCGCTATTTCTAGAAATGTTCATTATTATAAAGCTAAGACTATAATCTTGACACTCGTTATCCTCCTTGCATGTTCAACTTATAGTGTTAATAAGCCGAACGGACTCACTTACGCAAACACTGACGCACCCACGCACGTACGCATCTACACGGACCCGCCTGTTTGGTTTACTCATATCTTAGGCCAGATTTTTTTTTGATTTTTCGTTTTACGGGAGCGCCGTACCTAAATATTGCAAAACCCAAATAAGAAAAAGATTCAAATTCCTAACTTTATTTTTATTTTTTCCGCCGCCCGTTTTTTGATCTCCGATAGAAAATAAAATTTAGTGTTTTTTTAACTTATTGCTAATTTCACAACAACAACAAATTATGTTTCATTGTTTTGTGATATCACATGCATATTATATGTGATGATGAAAATAAAACTTGAAACTTGCTTATTATCATCATCTAAGCGATTGCAAGGAAAGTGGCCGCCTTTACGAAATTTTAAAGTGGATTTAGTTTGAAGACTGTTGTTTATAAAATCAGTGCGTTTGTCATTTTGTGGTATTTATACCAAAGCATAAGATCTCTAAAATATTTCTGTGTGTAGACCTGTTTACACGGGGATACACTGAGAATTGTAATTTGCTGTACATGTTCCGACTACAGAAAAAGACGAAAATGTGACATTGGATTTGGCTTGTTTGTCTAAAGACAATTAAGTTATACCAACATATCGCATACCATTTTAATGGGCATTGGCTCCTCTTTCCATGTCACTCATTTTAAAATGGATTGTTTGTATGTTGATTAAGAAACTGAAATAAATGGACTCTACTGTGACCTCTGGTAAGTTTGAGTTACATACCTTGTTTCTTTTCTTGTATATCAAAGACATTAGATTTGTTCAGATGCGTTGTTTATCTCAATATATGTAGTCCCACAATGATATTAATCAACATTTTTGACACAAACAATATGCCAGATGCCTTATGTTTTGCCGGTGCAGTTTCAGTGACTATAAAATGCACGACAAAAGTATATATGCTCATATTATAAGCATGCATATATAATAATTTATGTGTAATTTTACTAATTTTTATTTAAAAGTGCAGTGTTAAATACTGTGGAGTTACAGTTGAAGAATATATTTACATGAATGGTGTGAATCAGTTGACTTGTGGCGTTTAGGAGTAAAATGAATATCCAAAATTAATGTTGAAATAAGTTCCTTAAACGTGCATTATGCACCAGGTTATGTATCAGTCAATTGTAACCACGGCCCCTAGGTCCGGGGGTATAAAGGGGATAACGAGAGAAATGAGCGGTTATTTACCTTCCAGGTGGCCCCGCAGTGCTGAGAGAATGCGGTATTTTTTAATTTTGCGCCGAAAATAGTGGGGAATGGGCCTTACCTCAGGGTGAAGGGGAAATGGCGTGGATTTGACCAGTAGACTGTCGTCTGTCTCTACGCAGGACAGGGTTTTACCAAGGAATAGCTGGACTGAAAGTCAAAGTCTCCGCTATTCTCAAGACCTGGGTTGGGGGAGGGGCTGGTTACAATTCAATGGTGCATGATTGAGGCTACTTGTGAAAACAACTTCTTGTTTTGACATTATTATACAGATCTATTATACAACAGGCAGTATGGAGTACGAAACAAGAGTGCACAACTTCAAATCATACATTCTTTAAATGTTTCCGAAAAAAATAAAAAAATACGAAAAATCCATCTTTTTTTATTTATTTTTTCTCGACGCTCATTTTTCGACATCTTTTTCTTAATTTTATTCCCTCCTCATGGCGCTTAACTTTGAAAACTTTCCCGTAAAACGAAAAAAAAAAACTCTGGCCTTATTGCATATAAAAAGTTTACATAGCACATTTAAATACAAATATTTCAGCACATATTTCATAAAGTACGCATATTACACTTTGTGCACAGTCTTTCTGCTCAATCGATGCCTCTGTATATACCTTTTTTAATCATAAGTTTATGTTTAAAACACCTGAATCGTGGTAATGCTATTCTATACTTCATAATATTAATATAGTTAAGATTGGGTTCATATATATAACTTTTCCTCATAACTGCATACGATTTTAACTTTCTGCTATTATTAGCATCTTCAAACCAACATAATACGCATTGATCATGAGCACGTTGGATTAACATCTCCAATTCAACTTTCGTAACATTTGCATTATGCTACATATATGTATGTCAAACTCATCTAATAAGCGTTTTACTTGTATGGACATTATAAATCTGAAGGTATTTTGATAAGGCGTATTGATGATCACATAAAAATATTGCGCTGAATGTTTCTCCAAATAAAAGAATTAATACAAATGTCAAATGGTGAGCAATCTCGAAAGTACTCGGTACAACCTAAGATATTCGTACTAAATTAGTATCAAGATTGCTTGTTTATTGTTTTCATCTGGATGGGTTTATATTTTTATTACGTGAATATTTTGCATGTATGAGAAACGAAATATCACCCACATGACACTTTCAATAACAGATGTAGAGCCACAGTAAGAAAATACTAAAAATGCTTGTAAATAGTGTCCAAAGTATTTGGTCAAATCCGACCTTTGGGGAACATCTTTGCGACCTTTGGGAGACATTGAAAATTTTCACCAGAAGGTCATATCTTCTTTCTACCAATAGTCATTGTGCGTTATGTGTATGCTTATTCAAGATTTCTTTACGTTGTAAGTTAATTATTGATTTGCAAAACATTTATTATCTGCACAGTTTCAAAGGTCCAGTGATAATTTCAAAAGTTATTTTTTTTTATATAATTACGACTTAATGATTATCCGTAATTGTTAATATAACAAAACATAGCTCCCAATTTAGTAGTACTTGTAATTTGCAGTCGATCGTGAAATATAAATGGACTTCGTAGAAAACTTGGCGATACTAAATTTGTTAACATTATATGTGAATATGATATAATTTTAATAGAGACATGCCAATCAGAAAAACATACTATAACTTTAGACATAGGAAATTTTCATTATGAGCCTTTCTTTGGTACTAAATATAAAAATACAAGAAAATATCGTTATAATGGGAGGTATCTCCAATTATTTTAAGGATAGTTTTAGAGAAAATATTACAATTATTGAAATACATAAAAATGTTGTTTTGTAGACTAAAATATGCTTAGGTGTCCTTTCAGCATTCGAAGATTTATATATATGCAGTCTATATTTACCACCAAGTAATTCCACTATTTTAAAACCATTTTAAATATATTTATTCGATCTTATTGAACAGGGAATCGAAATATATAGCACTGCTGGCATAGTTGCATTAAATGGCTATTTTAACGGCCGCATGGCGGATGAAATTGACGTCTTAAATTTTGTTATTTATATAAACAACGAGCAATTTGAACAAATGTTGACGAATATTATTTTTACACCAATCGTGTATAACGTGGAATAAACAAAATATTACATGCAATAAAATGAATACAGTTTCGTGAAGTCAAACGGCATTAATCTTAAAAATATATACGAATACTTATGCCTATGGTTTCTTACTAAATGAAGCCAAATGTATAATTACAGGCAATCGCACATTAAGATCAACATAGTATAGAGATACTGGTTTTATTTAACATAATTTCGTATCATGATAGTAAGCACATAATTATATTACATTCAGTAGTCAGTACATCATTTCAAAGTGTTGTAGAAACCATTGGTTACCTGTAAGAAATCTAGGATGAAACTAAATTACTTAATATATCTTTTATCGACTATGATACCAAACATACTTTTGTGTTAAAGAGATGAGCAGCATTGAACGTTAACGCCTGATCGGATTTCATCAAACACTAGTTGATTGATAGTCAACTATTATTATTATTATTATTATTATTATTATTATTATTATTATTATTATTATACCTGATTTATATAGCACTCTTGTCATATGGCAATATACGTTCAAATGTGTTTTACAATACATATACACAAAATATCAAAACAAACAATTAGGCTACAAATTAAGTTAGCTAAGTCTAGCTAATGCAGAACTAATGAGACCGACCGCCTAGTAGTGTTCTTGATTTGTATATAAGTTGGCTGAAATTTTATCATCAAAGGAATCAAAATAATGGTAAACAACACAAAATGTTGCGTTTCCTAAAACATTGTTTTGAAATCCGTATATTTCAGTTCCAACGTGACACGCCTTCACTGTTTAATATATGGGTCTTACTTATTTTACATTGATTGCGAAAACTGTTAATTTACTTATCAGTAAACTTTACTTTCTTCACAATGGACCATTCAACACTGGTTCAGCAAAACGTCGAGGACTATAAGTTTTGATATTTCAAGCTCCTTGAATATATCCTAAATATTGTACCAATCAAAGATAGTTTGACAAAATATACTTTAGTTTTCCATTGCAAAAAAAGACTGCAAACAGTTGCACACTTGGTGTTTTATTATTCGTTTTTCATTATCTCAATCAATATACATTTTTAAAGATTGATTTTTTGAAGTTTTACTATGATTTTAGGCTATTATTTCTGCTCAATATACAACATCCGTTCCTGAATGACAATACGTTTTGTATGAGGAACATTTTAATTAACTTATATTTAATTTTAAGCATCATCTGATACGAGTAGTATATATAAAATTGGTTCTGCCATAGTGAGCTCAACTTGTGCAGTTCTAAAAAATAGATATAACGTCACACTGATACTTGATTTTGTTGCATATGCAGTCCATTGTGACCGCAAAATCAGAATTATCAATTCTATCGGTCAATAACGCAGCTTTCCCGGCTACTTCTAGCATCACATAACAAACAAACAAAACGCAAGTCAATTAGTCCAATAAAACATTTTCAATTAAACAAATCAATCATTTATAAGAAATATGAATGCCCGCGTGTATCACACGCTCGCACACGCGCACATGCACACTCACAGATTACACCATTTTGTATCGATCCATCGATACCATCATGTTATCACATAAAATGTTTATAAACTATTTACAGTAAATTAAGGAACACATACAATGAATTTAAGACAGTATATCGGTCAATTAATACAACTATAATATCGTAAATACAATTAAAGGTTATCTGTTAATATGTATCTAACAGAATTTACACAAAAATCCATTTTTTTATTTGCATCTGATGTTGTAAAGCAATTCTTACATGTTTTTAGATTTATGTTTATCAATTCGTAAAAGTTCTAAACGTTTATTCTACAAGCATGTGTTTCTTCTATTGTTTTGTATGCCTAAAATGAGCGATATCTTCTTCGTTTAGAGACGATGTCCTATGCTGCAGTATAAGATATAGTAATGATTTCTCAAAAATAGCTAGTGTGACGATTTAGTAAGGATTTATATTCAAATGCAGCTGTTTGATACTACCAATGGTTTATATATTAAATCCGTTTTATTTTTTCAAACAATTCTTATTCGCGTTTTAAAGCTGTTATTGCACAGATTGAACGTTGTGACAACTGTTTTAGAACGAGCCAAATTATGTGAAAATGCATGTAAACAAGGCATATAAGAATTCAGACAGAAATTGGTCCCAGATATTTTTTTTTTATTTTAGTTCGAAATATGATGTTTTATGCATTTGTTGTAAACAGTTAGTAACACTTTTAGCTTTAAATATAAACTTAAGAACGGAACTATGAAAATCTGCGGTCTTTTATCAGCAGTCTTTTATCGCTGGTTTGCAGATATTTAGTACTACAAAATATTCTGCTCATTTCTGTACAAAAAATAAAAAAGGTTGTAAAAACGTTAAATCTGTGCTACTAAGCAATATACTTGTTTGGACCTGTTAGTTAAAGTCTAGTTATTTTCTTCACACGTGATAGCTTTTATTTCCGATACGCACCACTCGGATATGCTGTGCAAGAATAGTTTCTACGTACATTAATTTTTTGTGCATTTACGTTAATTATTATGATAAGGTAAGACACAATCCATATACAAGACAATCAGATTTTGTATTTCAAAGGGAATGAATATGATGTATATATATATTTATATATATAAAACATGAGGTGTCCCAGACTGGACCATTGGTCAACTAAAGAGTTTATAAATTTTCCTGAATATAAAATATCAATTTGATGAATGTCGTTCAAAAACAAAATCAATGTTTAAAGGGATTATAGCAAAAATTCTGTAATTTTAATTGATGTTTAAGAGTTTCGTGATTAAGAGTTTCAAGAGTTTATTGGTGAATCGGCATGTTTGCCTTTGACCATTTACAAACTATCTAATTATGGCCAAGACACAAAAGTATATTGATTTATAAAGCAATTATGTGATAACATTACATATATATTCAGTGATCAACAAAATCAATTTCTTGGCGTATGATATTTTTCCTGCGATAATTTGAATGGATTATCGGATTTGTTTTGGTCATGTAATTAGAAATTTGGATTGCATTTATTCTCATCCATCAAAGGTTTAACAATTAAAATCTAACGCATAAAACCATCACTCAGTTCTAATAGATAAGGTTGGTTTAAGCTTATTAAGAATGTTTCGTTCTCAAGGGGATACGCATGTTCTGCAAAGTAGATAAACAAATATCTGCTATTGATATATGCAGTGTAAACAGTAACTTCGCCATATCTCCTCAATCCTTAGATGCTGGTACAAATAGGTTTACATATAACATGTCGTTTCCTGCTTCAAGTTTCCTGCCTTTTTATAACTGACCAACATTTAGAATTTAAGAGAAGTCATTTATCATTAGTTGATTTAAATTTCAGAGTAAATTTCAGATAATGATATAGAATTGTTTTAATGTTTTATTTGTATTGATTAACATTTATATTGATGCATTGATTACATTTTAGAATAACATCAAAATGACGAATCTACTATGAGTTCATATATTAAAGTAAGGTACATGTTTTTATAACAACAAGACGTTTTCTTCATGTCTAGATAAAAATGCTCTGGGTTACTACTAGATAAAAATTTCAGACGAAACACTTGAAATAAAACATGACCCGAAGAAACGTCTTGTAATCAATTATTCCGACATAAAAGCGGAAATCTGTTAAGCAAATATAATCTTTTGTTCAAATGGACGGCAAAAATCATAAAATACATCGAAATGTGTTATCATGTACTGATAAACCAAAATCAGTTCAGGGTTAAACCTCCTCACCAAAAACAAACATTTTAATCTGATGGTGTATGGTTTACAAGCGGCATATCTAACTAGTTTTCCCAAATCCTCAAGATCAAATATTTTATCCCAAAATAATATTTTAACATGTAAATGTTCATTCGAAGACAAAAAACGTAGTTACTCATACTTAATACGTAATACACGTACATCTGCAATAACCTGAGTCGACTATACTTAAAAAAACAGTTATAATCAATATCTTCTTTCAATCAACTTGAGTGCTTAGTTGCTAAATTTAAATTCATTCTTCGATATCAGTAATGACTAATGTGTATCGCATGACAGTGAGCATCTACAGAAACTTTTAAAAATGCAGTCAACTTATAAATCACTGTAACTGAGGTTCACTCCATGTGTGTGCGACATGAACCTTATATAGGCCCTATTTTAACCAACGAAGGATAACGGATAAAAATGAAAACAATAAATAACGCAGCTTAAAACAAATAACTATGCGGGTTACGTCGAAATATAACATATATCCAAGGTATTAATAAATAATCTTACCGTAACAGCAAATTAGGAAATATTTTATGAAGGCTGATGAATTGTGAATTACTTAACATTCGTTATTAATATAATATAATAGTATATGTTAAGAATAATATGGTTCATAATACTAGAACGATGTGGTTTGACTTTTTAAGACCGGATACTGGTACGAAGGGGACAACTTGAACTACCATCTTATATCAGCAAACAAGGGCCAGCTTAGAGAACTACGTATTTTTCTATTATAAGCCAGTTTGTTGACACTAGATGGGTTTCATGCTATTATAAAGACGCGATGTGGCACCCGAAGACCGGACAAAGGCACGTAGCGGAAATCTAGTGCTCAAACCTGATCCCAACCAATGAAGGCGCTTTGGGTAGATTTACTTTTTGACTAAAAATAAATAAATGGTCTTGTACCGCAGATGTTTCTATACCAGTGTGGGGAATTATGTTGGGAGCTTAAACTACTAGATAGAGGTGATGATGACGCCCGTAAAACGTTAGCTGGTATTTACCAGTCAGAGATTTTAGGGTTTGTGCATATGCTAAGATGTATAAAAGCCTCTAACACTTAATATTGATGGCCACTATTATGATGAAATATAAAGAAAAGTACGTTATATTATATTATAACTTAAGTACACCGCGTAATTTTGACGTCTTATGAATACGCTCTGCTAATCTTGGTTCCCGTCTTTATTTTAGAAAACGTAAACATTGTATTGTATACCACATTTTGTCAATTTGAGAATCATTTCAGTGCGCAAACTTTGTCATTTTTAAAGTGCTTAAGGACTAGTTTAAAAATGTTTATCATTATTAACCCATCCTGTGGTTCATGCGTTAATCGCACTGGTGTAACAGTAGGGCCCATTTTCTGTGTACACAATGAAATTCACTGGCAAAGTCCTATGCAGTGCAACCGACCGGCCAGGCAAAACCAGAGACGGTTAACTCTGGAAACCTGTGTTCCTTTGCCAAGTGTCGATCCACAACGTATGAATGTCGAACCTCATTCATTTGTCTTGTTTCAAATATGGATATAAAACAGTGAAACAAACTCACTAAAAGTATTGAAGTGAACTGAGTGAAGTCGACTGGTAGAATGACTCTTCACGCTTATATACCAATATAGCACGAACTCCTCGTGCAAGACTGACCACTACTGTATTCAAATACTATCATTTCGCCAAGACAAATATTTCACGCTATACTAACGAAACGCGTGAAATGAATATTATCATCACAAATCATTTAGCAAATATTTTGAAATTGCTGAGAAAAACCCATAAAGTGACTGTGAACTATTATGATATGATCAATTTGATTGTTTTCGGTTTTGAAAAGGATTACCAACTTAACAAATGTTTGGTTACAGCGGATCTTTATGGCCTTAGCTCTAAATCATAGATTACCTAACATTCGACGGGTAATCAGCTGTCGGATTGTGCTTACATTCCACCACGTGATTCAAAAGATTATGTGCTAGTTACACAAGGTAAACGCTTCATCGAGTTATGTTAATCCAAATTTGATATTTTTGTAAAAAAGTCGACTGCACACCGATCAGGTATGGGCGAATATACATTTTTTTTAAAAAGAATCAATCAGTCGTATTGGATTATTAAATACTTCAGCTTCAAAATATATTTTCTGTTTCAGACTTTCAAATACAAGATCCAAACGAATTTTCGAATCAATTATGAATCGTTTTCGCTTGTAATAAGCAGGTAGGAAATAATAATGCCAAAAATAATAGTAAGTGTAATAATATCAATAATAATAATAAAATTAAATGGAATCCATCCAGAATTGAGGAACTTAAAAGTAATTCGTCATTCAAATATAACCAATTGTCTTGATTTGTAGAACAATTAGATTCTAATTAAACATTGATGGTTCAACGATTTCGTTCATACAGATAATTCAATATTCGTCTTTGTGTCGGTCTGCCAAAAAAGAAAGAAACAACTTCTAGAAAATCGCTTCCCACAAAGCCGTTAGAGCCTGAGCAAATCAAACCCTAACGATATTTAGAAATAAAATAAAAACGAATATAAAAATGTCAACCAAATTCTGAGAATCAAAATGCGTCGGAGTTATATGATCATTACAAAACACTATAAAGTACTTCTGATTATACTTACAACTCAAATTTAAGATAAACATTTGCGATGAGAATCTTGATAAAATGGTAATATTGGCAGATTAATGAAGCTGTAATGCTGAAATCTATAAAACCATATTCACAGATATATCACCGTTTCTATTGAAACTATTAAATCGCATCTTTACCACAGGAGAATATCCCAGATCCTTTTAGGGGGATTATTAGTACCTGCATTTAAAGGGGGCAATGAAGACGAGCCAAAGAACCATAGAAAAATAACTCTCTTTTGTATTTTTCGATCTTTAATTCTCAAATATTTCTTAAAAGACTGATGTGGAGCAGTCTTAATAAAGATATTTAAAATCAATTTCAAAAAGGCAAGTCTATGATTTATTGATATTTTACATTCAATTATGATTGTGATCGAAATAATAAGACAAAGAATAATTGACATATATGGAATGCAGATATTAATGAATCGAACATACTAGAAACATATCGCTGGTGTAAAAATGCATGAAAATATCTAGACAGTATGCACATGAATAAATATAGAACGGTCGTTACAACATTTCCTCACATGACCTTTCAATCGAAACAGGAAGGCATCATCTCTTTCCAAGAAAAAATAGAATATGTAGCTTTTGTAATATGAATGCAATCGAGATGAATATCATTTTGTATGTCAAAAACATCATAATCTACGAAATCATTTCTGTAAACCATATTTTTGCTTTTGGCCAACAAAACAAAATGTATAACCCTTTTCCTCAGACAGCGGAAAAAAACTATGCCAAGTTAGTAAATATTTATAGTATGTATCTTTGTAACGATCGAGAACATTATTAAGTTAGGAATTTGATACTATGATGTATAGTATATTTCTCTATTGATAGAAAAAATCAGAACAGAAAGTTTATTTTTGACTTAAACATAAAAAGCTCATCGTCATTTTATATGAATACAAAACAGAAATATAGAAAACACACATAAACAATCAAACTATATATAGTTTCATGTATAACACGTTTTAAATGATTTTTTTATCATTGACAGAATTTTTAGAAATTACTCAGAAATCGAAAGAATAAAAGAGTAAAAGAATATATCAACCAAGTTACACACAATTCAGCGTGCATGATGGTTGAAATGATATCACGATGATTTGTTTCATATGTTTTTTGCATTTTGTCTTTGAACGTTTTGTATCATTGAACAGAACAGAACATTTATTGTTAACTTTAACATTTACAGTTTATCGTTGTTACAATAGCATAACACATGGCATGGCAATAGTTGATAAATGCGAGAGTGTATTAGACATATATACATATATAAACTATCAATGATTTCAACATGTTAAAAGTTAAGCATTATCATTCAAAGCAGTATATCGTAGCTTAAAAGTATGTTTGCAATACAAAGCTAGTTTTCGTATAGACATGCAGCATTTTCCGAGTTTAGTAATTGAATGAATTTAAACATGCTTGGTCTTGCATAGTAAATTTTAGTTATGTATTTTTTCCTATTGTCATTATATTTCGGACAATTTAAAACAAAGTGATATTCATCTTCGATATCATTATGAACACATAAAACACATTTACGTTGATTTCTTTCAATATTAACATATCTGCCTCTTTCAGCATTTAACACTATTGAACTTAATGAGTTTATATCATTTTTCCAATGTCCAATAAATGAGTCGATTAAACTTCTTCTAAAAAAGGAATAAAATAATCAATATTAATCGACTCCGGATATAACCATACTTCATTGAATCCTGCATTTTGTAATACAGTGCGTACATTAGAACACCAATTGTTTGAATTTGTGTTATTTTCCGCATCGTATCGAAGGCTTTGCAATGTATTGTATAAAATGCAATTGTCTGTTTTAAATTGATACAGTTTAAGAACATATTTTACAATTCGTACAGGTCTAGTAACATACAGAGGGTGCCGTTCTAGTTCACCATATATTGCTACTGGTGCTTATTTTTACACTATTTAATGCTGAATAAGTAAGTAAGTAAATTGTTTATTATTGTGACATGTGCAATTCAAACAAAGTAGTAATAACATATATACAAACATTTGCACCCGACCCGTTGAGTCTATAGGTCACCATATGTAAAGTGTAATGTAAGTAACATAGGGTATATAACATAAATTGATTAGTAACATAACAAAGTTGGTATTGGAGATACAATGTGAGTTCCAGGAGCGATAGTTAAATGATCAAATATCACATTAAGCGTACATAATAGTTCGTCTTTTCAGGTAGTCATTTACAATATATTTGGATAGTTTCCTAGAGTATGAGGACATTAGAATGGATAATTTACTGTCTATATCATGGTTGACGTGAAATTATTTCGTTCAGGTGTAACAAACATAGATCACTGTAGCGATTGCATTCAATAAATGTTATGTAAAAAAAGGAACACAGGACAATTGAAAGAAAGATCAATACCCAGAAGTTATTCACACGAGTTTCGGGCCGGGGATCATTTGTCACTAAAACAAGGTTTGAAATAGGTCTTGAGACATTACAATGATATTAAATAACACATACTTGTTCTGTAGCGTTCATTAAATGAATGCCTCATTGTAATGTTTTATGATTAAATCAAATGTATAAGACCTACATTAACGGAAACCATATCAATTTTCAGAATCAAAAACAAAAACGTGTGCAGAAATGACATTAATATCGTTTAAGGATTTTATTTTAAATTATGTCTATATTTATAAAGATACCATATGCCCTAAGTATCTAAAATATAACATCAAATTCACTTTAGCAATTGAAAAAAAATATAATCATACTAATAACTTTCTTATAATTCCTCTCCAAACGTATACGCAAATGCATTTGTAGTATGTGGTTGTGTATTTGTTTATCAGATAAGACCATTAATCCCCGTGGGTGTTTACAGAGGCCACGCGTCCAGTACATTTTTCGATACAGGGTGCTTATCTCTGTAGCGGATTCGGATCGTTGATTGGTCGGTCTTGTTAGTTCGACTCCGCCTACCGTCTTGTGATGGGTATTTTAAGTCAGCTTGGTTTAGGCGTTTATTACTCAAATCCCTCGCATTGTTTATATTTAAAGACGTTATAATGACACAAAGTAATGGCTAGGTTCGTTAAAATCAAATAATGGAAGGTTTGCAGTTTTTCAAGAGTGTTTTGATGTTTTCGTTAATAAAAAAATGACTCTTATTGTTTTCTGACCGGAAACGTTTAGAAGTATAAATCAAATTATTAATTGAAAAACGCACTGCAATGCATATGATTAAAACGAACAACATACAATCAGTCTTATTTTCCATAAGTAAGTGTTTATCTGTTGCTGTTTTATCACAAACGGTGTATCTCCAATCTATATGTATCAGGTGCCTTTATATACGGAAATATTGCTTCTGTTTTCTTATTTCATTTTATTTATTTCTGTTATATTCAAGGTTCATGTGTTAAATAATATATATCAAATATTCTAACTTTCATAGCAACCATCCTGCACACTGATTTGTGTGTAACGTGGTTGATGTTTTTCATTTTCTTTCCATTTTTGAGAAATTTCTAAAAAATCAGTTGTTGATACAAAAATCATTCAATACGATGTCTAATGTAAATATATAAGTTTTGATTGCTTGTGTTGTGTGGCGGGGTGTGTGCGCGCGTTTTGCGTGTGTGCGTTCGTGCGTGAGTGTGTGTGTGCGAGCGTGCGTGCGTGCTTGTTCTTGTGTGCGTGCGTACGTGCATGCGTGCGTGTTTTTTTATATTTTTGTTTTATATTTGTGTAATGTGACGATGACCTGTTATGCTTAAGTCACAAAAATCTGTTATGTTCATAACTGTTCCAACAGCCAAAACATCTAGCTCTAAGACAGAAAATCACACAAAATTTCAAAACGTTTGACTGTCTCGTTTTATTTATTTTTTCAAAACTTTACATCGGCACCAAAGTACTATTGATGTAAATTGAATCTTATACGGTCTGTATTCATTAAATCTTTATTTTGCATGTACTTTAAAGGTACATTTGTTATAATATATTCGTCATAATCTTGTTCTTCTTTCGCCATGACTGTTTTCAAACTCTATTGTTTTAATATTTGTATATAATTTAAATTATATTGATTTGCATATTAAATTTACCTGATATTTGTTTTCAGAAAAACATTCACATCAAAGAAATCATTAATTGAAGAAAAATAGAGACAAACTGCGAAAACTGGAATTACTGTTAGCTGTCACACTAGGCATTATATAAGGTTGTAAGAATTCATCATTAAATATGTGATACGTGCATTTGGTTTAAACAGTATTTATTTTAAAATAATATTATAATGATCTACACATTTGTAGCATATATAATATAAAATGTTTGTCGGAGATAGTGATACATGGAAGCATTTCATCTGATCATTTTAAAGTATTTTTTCGAGTAATGATGATGAATGGTTCGAGCCAAACAAATACCAGGTTTAGTGTTTGGAAACAACACTAGAAGTTGAATTTCTGAAAGGTCACTGTAATTCTTTTAAGATATCAGTGTTTGCAGGATCAATACGTTTTGATAATTGACAATGCAGTTTTCTGATATCCATCGATTATGAATGAACAGTTCCAAGGTTCACAGACTTTTCATTAGCACAATACTTGACTTACTCGTACTGCTGTTCTCGTTTATTTAATGTGTCGATTGAAATGTAATTCATTTTAGACTGATCGTATTTCAGATATTCAAGATATGTGCACAACAACCTTATCTCAGTATTAAAATACGTAATAAGATTTACAACTATTTTTTACTTAATCCATCTTCTTTTAAATTTATTGTTAGTGTTGTCTTAAAACAACTTCATTTTAATGTGATTTAAATTTCTCGTTTAACCAAAAAATATATTGGTTTAGTCTTCGATATTTCTATAATTACTCATTTTTGAAAACTAAGTTTATAATCATGATACTTGTAAGATCATCAGCAGTATCATTAAAAACAATGTTATTTTATTTAAATGTCCACCACAGACCACCGTTAAGAAAAACTTTTGGAAAATTGGAGATTAGGTGTAAATGCGAACTGGATATGTTAGAATTGAATGGGTATAGTGTTCATACAAAAATGTTAGAATTTTGATTTAAGCAAATAAAATTCGCGCATAAAATATTTTTACGATTCTAAGAACGCTCGCGAAAGTATGTTACTATGCGTTCTGGATAAGCATTTTTAAAAAAACAACAAAAAAACAACAAACTCTTAATTTCGGGATAATATCGGAATCAGAACATAAGAATTATATATCTTCTATAGCGAAAAAGCCCCGAAAAGCGAAAAGGGTTTGAATAGTGTTGAATACATGTATAAGAACAAATTTGACATAAATATCTCATTGATAAAAACGTGAACGATGATTAACAAATCGCCCACTGTATTAGTTTAATAGAATGAGACTTTTTAGTGTCTAAATGCTGGTTTGAATTCTGGTTGTTATTTATATATTGATGGATTATCTTTTTTAAAGTGTAAAAGTTGTTGTTCTAGTTCATTTGTAGATAACAATAACGTGTACATATTTACATCTTAATTACTAGCATTACGTTGGTCACATGCAAGATATACACAGTTTGCAAGTTAATTTAGCGTACATACTTGATAACAATTCATTAAATATTTAAATTCATGTAAAATTGTAATTTTGGCCAAGAACAATAATATCTTGGTAAACATGAAGATCTCAGATATCTGTTATATGGACACACTAGTAGAACATGATATTCTGTTTCGACAGTACATATATATTTCACGTTGTACACAGTCTTTCTGCTACCTTACTACCTTAATCAAGTTGATGTTAAGAACACCTGAATCGTGAAAATGCTATTCTATGTTTGATTATATGAATATAGTTAAGATTGGGTTTACAACACTTATTTTCATAAGCACATACGTTTCTAGCTTTATACTATTATTAACATCTTGAAACCAACAAGTACGCATTGATCATAAACACGTTGGATTAACATCTCCAATTCAACTTTCGTAACATTTGCATTATGTTACATGTATGTTGTCCAAACTCATGTAATGTGCGTTTTAATGGTAATGTCAGTGCATGTATAAATCTGATTGTGTTTTGATCAGGCGTCTTCAGATAAAATTATTGCGCTGAAGGTTTCTCCAAATATAAGAATTAATACAACTGTCAAATGGTGGGCAATCTTGAGAGGACTCGGTTCAAACCAAGCTGTTCGCACGTATTCCTTCTAATTTAGTATCAAGATTAGTTGTTTATGTTTTCTATGGATGGGTTTATATAATTTTATTGAGTAAATTAATTTCAAAAAGAATCAAATTATTTCATATTATCATATTTGTCATATTGTGAACTGTACGATATGCACACGGTAATAATTACTCTTGAGGAGATAACGTAGCAAACAACAAACGAGGTTAACAAGTCTTTCTTTAACGTATAAATATACACATACAATACGCAAAACCGCTTGGCTCAATATTCGCGAGGCTCGAAGTATTATGGCCAGTCCCTGCTATATTGAGCCAACGGGTTTCGATTGTATAGATAATTGAAAACGTCTTATTTGGTACGCGTCAACGATATTTAACTTGAAGTACCATGTAATTCATATTTGTTTGTAAACGATGCCTTATTTTACAGTCTTAAGTAAAGTATTAATAAGGTGTGATGTCTAGAAAATTAAAAAAGCAAAAATCAATTTCCGTCCGAATAAAAACGCGTGTAGCCACTTAATCAGAACGTTGGTTAAAAAACAACAACTCAAATATACTTATCAAATAACAACTGGGATAATAAAACATGTTACATCAAGAAACGTTAACAATAATATAGTATTATTATTAAACGCGCATTGACTATTAGCGAGAAGAAGAAATGACCTTCTGGTGAAAATTTTCAATGTCTCCCAAAGGTCGCAACGATGTTACCCAAAGGTTGTATTTGAAAAAAATACTTTTGAAATTATTTACAAGCATTTTTTTGAGTATATCCTTAATGTTGCTCTACATCTGTTAATGAAATTGTCATGCCAACGTGGTTCGACCGTATAGATAATTAAAAACGTCTTATTTGGTACGCGGCTAAGAAAATAATTGGAAGTTCCATGTAATCCATTCAATTGGTATATAATTTCGAAGCCAAATGTAAAAAACACATAGCTTAGTTCACATGAGGTCATGTCCCTAGTATGTACCTAAAAGATCGACGTTTAGATTGTAGAGGTTAATATGTGTTAAACTCACGTCTAGTATGGTCCCTGTTGTGCGCTTTTAGAACAAGGTCGACAACTAGCAGGGGTAGTTTTCAAAGGATCAGCTCAGGCCCAAGCCGTTCATAACATGTGCCTACTCGGTGGACTATCAGCTGGCGGAGGTTACTATATTTTCAGCCTATTCCAAGGTTAATTTGTCCCTTATATGTGCCAACAATGCAGTTCAGGTATAGTATTTACCTTATATGCGTATACTAGGGCGACAAACAGTAGGCGGCTGTCACCATATGTTCAGATTAGGCTTAGTATAAGCTAGGGTCCGAGGTCATGCCGGCAGTCACTATACAATCAGTACAGAACTAGTAAGTCTCTTTTATGCATATGCTAGGGCGTCAGGCATAACGAGGATGACACTGTGTGATCCAACTATATTGATTTTCAACAATCTGTTTAGTTCAAGCCTAGTATATCCCTACACTGTGTCTTCTAACGCGGTAACAAGTAGGCGGATATCATTCTTTGTTCAGTTCAGGACTCATATGTCTTTATTGTATGCCTACCTAGGCGACAACCAGTAGGCGGCGGTCATTAACTATGTGATCAAATCAGGCCTGGTATGTCTTTTTCGTGCCGAACAGGGTGACAACAAGTAGGCTGATTCACTAGATGTGCACATAAGGGCGACAACTGGTACGTGCAGGCAAATTTATGTTTACTCAGGCCCTGTATGTTCCAATGATAAAGGTACTTGTGCATTAAGCAGCATGGCCTGCTAATGTTTGAGCCTGAATGATGACCTTATATATGCCCGCTAGGGCACTAGGACATGCAGAGTCACTGCGCATTCACTTTAGGTCAAATACGTCACACTTATGTGTCTATTAGTGCAATAACCAGTAGTTTGATGCAATTTTATGCCCAGTTCACGTCTAGTAACTCCCTATAATGAGTAAACTATGGCAACAATCAGAAGTATGAGGTCATTATATACTCTCTTCAGGCCCAGGTAATGTTTTTATAGGGCACCAGGTCATGATGAAGACCGCTGTTGATTAAGGTAAAGACTCGTTCATGTTTTGTTCAAGACTAAAATGTCACTTTTATGATCCCAAACTTTCGACAACTAGTTGGCTGATGTCTTCTGGTCTTCTATTCAGGGATAAAATGTCGCTATTATGTTCCTACTCGGGCGAGAAATAGTATGGTGCGGTTTAAGATATATGACATCTAGGGTATCAACCAGTAGATGGAGGTCATTTTGTGTTCAGCTGAGACTGATTGTTTATATGATTTTCTATAATGTCTAAAATATATATAAACCAATCTGATCTTTTGGTAACATTGTTGCAACCTTTGAAAGACATGAAATGATGTTACCAGATGGTCAAATCTTCTGCTTTCCGAAAGTAAGTTGTGTGTTTAAAAAGAATATAGTTTTGCATACGAGATTTTACATTTAATGTTATCGCATTTCTTTCTTTTTTTTGTGTTTTATTGTTTTGTTGTTGTAAATCCATGTTTCTAATGCTGTGTAAACGCATTTTTTTTATAACTGGACATAAAGGTATATCTGATTTTTAACTTCCTAGACATGACATGAATATTTAACCTCGGCCTAAAAGCATTGATTAGGTCTCAGAAAATCTGTGGTCAGTAACAGTAGTACGTGCCATGCTATACTAAACCAAAGAAGTTATGTTGAAATGTTTTATGCAGAAATATGTGTGCAGCTCGTATATCGTTTTTAGTGCTTACTAGTGCAACGAAATGTAGGCAAAAGTAACTATGTCCAGTTTGGTTCAGGGCGTGTATGTCGCTCTTTTGTACCTTCAAGTGTGGCAGCCAATAGAAAGAGATCGCTTTATGTTGAGTTCAGCTCCGATATGTCCCTGTTTTGTTCGTCTTAGGGAAATAGCAAGTTGGCAAATGTCACTGTGTGTTTAGTTCAAACCAATAATGTCCTTAAATATCCCTTCTATGGCAAGAGCGATAACCAGTAGCAGGAGGTCACTCTTGTTCCGCTTAGCCCTTTTGGGTGCTTATTAGTGCAAGAACCACAAGCAGGTCATAATGAACATTTCACGTCTATGATGTTGCTATAATTTGCCTTATAGTCTAGAAATAGTCCGTCCCTATTATTTGCGTTCTATTGAAAAAACAGTAAGGGCGATCACTATCATGTCTATTCGGTCGCTATTTTGCGTCTACGAAGATGAAAACCGGTTGGCGAAAGTCTCAGCTTTTTGTTTTCTTTAATCGAAGTATTTTCCTATTTTGTGCCATTTAGTGCAACAACAAGTAGGCTGAGGTCACTTATTTTAGTCAGGACTAGTATGTCGTTTTCTTTCGCCTACTATGGCGACAAGCAGTAGGTGCAGTTCACTATATGATTACAGTATGTCTAGTTTGTCCCTACCATGCAGCTGGTAGGATTACAACCAGTTGGCGGAGGTCACCATGTGTTCCGATATGGCCCAGTAAGTCCCTATTATGTTCCGACAAGGTAGATAATAAAAGGCGATGTCAATAGGCTGGTATCACTCTGTTTTTGGCTCATACTTAGTATGTCGCTATCATGAGCCTACCCGGGCCAAAACCAATAGCAAATGTATATCATTTGTTTAATAGAAAAAAAAACAGTACGTGGAGGTCATAACATGTTCACTTCATGACTGTTATATCCTTATATGTGTTATATGTGTTAACTTGGACGACAACCAGTAGGTTCATGACAATGCCAATTTATGTTCATTTAAGGACTAACCATTCACTAGCATGTGTTTATCAGGGCGATAACCAGTAGCCGGAGGTCAATACAATTTAGTTCATGTACGGTAGGTTCTTATTATGTGCTTACTATGATGACAACCAGTTGACAGATGGCAATATATGTTACCGTTTGACTCAATTATGTGCATAATAGTGCGACGAGGAATGGCGGACGTGACAATAAACCCATTTGGAAACAAATTTGTCTCTATCAGGTGTCTGCCCATCAACCAGTACCTGGATGTCAATGTATGTCCGGCCTTAGACCAGTTCGTTCATATAAATTCTTATTGCATTTAACGCTAGCATATGCGTAACAGGGTGATGCCAAGTAGGCGGAGGTCAATAAACAATCAGTTCACGCATATCATGTTCATATTTTGTGCGTACTAGGATGACAATTTGTATGCGGATGGCACTATATGAACAGCTGAATCTGTTTTGTTCCTTTTATGAACCCACTAGGGCATAATGTCATAGTGGATGTCACATTATGTTCTATTCAGGACAAGTACGTCTCATGCGTCTACTAGGGCATCGGCCAGTGGGTGCTAGTACTATTTTGTGAATACGCGGACCACAATTAGTAGGTGGAGGTCACTATTTTGTAAGTTCATGCAACAGTAAAAGGAAACTAGAGTGTCGACCCCCATCAACTTTCAACATGGTATATGTGAAATTGTCGTGTGTAGAGCAGTAGAGCAACCGTGACCTTTCTAGAAAAAGATTGTAAATCGTCTACGGAATATTTAAACAAATCCGACCTTTGGGTTACATAGTTGCAACCTTTGGGAAACTTGTACTTGTTATCAGATGGTTAAATAGCATGTTGCCCAAAAGGTATTGTGTTTAATAAAACATAATTTGGCATATGGTTCATTACATTTTGTGTAATCCAATATATCTAAATTATAATATAATATATTTTATGTAGTTGCAATGTTCTGATGAGATGTGGACACACTTATGGTATTAAAGGATGGAGAAGATAATAATTTTTTACTGCCTAAAAATTAGATGAATATTAACCTCAGCCTAATAGGTTAGTAAAAGTAGTATTTGCCATGCTAGAATATATAACGATTAACCTCGTTGTGTGACAATATTTATAATACAAACATATTGACTCATTTAATTCATTTACTGAAATATTGCAAATTGTGCTAAAACACAATGAATAAAGATAGAAATACGGTAAATGATTGTAATAATAATAATAATTATTGTAACATAAAATGAGGGTGTAGAATTGCTAACATGGCAATAAAACAACAAAACAGTTTGGAAAAAATTGAAAACTCAGTACAAGAAAAGTATACCCAGCTCAGAAGGCTTATCTATAGATGAGTTGCATAAGCATTTTAAAAACCTTTTGGTGCTGCGAATAATGAAAAAGAATTCAATGTGCCTTTTAAGGCATATGAGTCGCTAGATGGGATAATATCGGAATCAGAACTTATAAATTATATATCTTCTATAGCGAAAAAGCCCCGGCAACAATATGTTAATGGCGTTTTTTTAAGAATTTATTTGCAATGAGTTCCGCTAAATTTGCTCAAATTGTAAAACATAATGTTAAATAACGCAGAATACCCGGAGTCATTGAGGGAGGGTAATAATAACACCAATATATAACTGAACGCGTGGTGACGCGAGTAAATATAAAAATCATATAGAGGCATAGCAATAAGCAATATATTAGATAAGGTGTAAAAATTGCGACCCAAATTTAAGTGCAATCGGAAGTGACAAAATGATAAATATGATAGGTTTTCATGTCGGCAGATCGGCCACTGATGCCAATGAATAAATATTCGATTACAGTCGAAACTCGGTGTCTCGGTATCGCAATGTTCGATATCCTCGTTGGCTCGAACAAGATTTAAAGTTTTTGTTTTTTTCAATATGTTCATATAAAATTTGATCGGTTAGCTTGGTATTTTGAGGTTAAATATTTCTCAACGCTTGATGTCATATTGCGGTCTTTAGTAAAAATTTAGCCTTTTGTTTTGTTTGTTTTACTCGATGTCATTTTTCACACCTTGATTTGTTTGCTTTGCTAAGCACTGTATATATACTTTTAATTTTTTTAATTCGCTTGATTGGTATTATAATCATTATCAGATTCAAATGGTTTAACAGTTTGAGCAAACATGCTTTCACTTTAATTGGCACGAATACAGACGTCAAAAGTATGTGAAAGTCAAGTTTCAGTTTTATTATCATAAACATAAAATTGGCATTGCTATTATTCATAATATAATTTAAAGACGGTGAACAAGTCATTTATATACACACACAAATGTACCTATTAATAATAAGAAAACTATGTTGTTTAATATTTAAACATTTAAAAAGCGAACTAGAATAATCTTATTTATCCATAACTTTCCCATTTACACAATAATAATTTATGTTTGTTAATAACATGCCTGACGAAATTATATGGTTTGAATATTGTTGAATATAAGAACAAATTTGACATAAAAAATATCGCATTGAAAAGAACGTGCGCGAGGATTTTGTGTTTGACATATCGCTAACTGTGTATGTTTAATAGAATGAGACTTTTTAGTGTCTAAATGTTGGTTTTAATTCTGGTTTTGATTTATATATTGATGTATTATATTTTTAAATTGTAACACTTTACCTTGTTGTTCTAGTTCATTTGTAGAAAACAATAATGTGAACATATATACAACTTAATTATAACGTTGGTCACATGCTAGATATATACATTTTGCTAGTTCATTTAGCGTACCTACTTAATAACTATTCATTAAATATCAAAATCCATGTAAAGTTGTAAAGTTGGCCAAGACCAATAATTTCTTGGTAAACATGAAGATCTCAGATATCTATAATATGGACACACCACTAGCAGAAAATGATAATCTGTTTCGACAGTACTCATATTTTATTTTGTGCACATTCTCTCTGCATTATCGATGCCTCTGAAACTACCTTAATCAATTTTATAAGTTTATGTTAAGAAAACATGAATCGTCAAAATGCTATTCTATGTTTCATTATATTAATTGTTAAGATTGGGTTCACATACAACACTTTTCTTCATAAGAATTCCTACTTAATAAGTATTAAGTTTGCTTGTTTATTGCTTTCTTATGGATTGGTTTATATTTGTATTGCTTAAATAAATTGAAGAAAAAGTCAAATTATTTCATATTATCAAATGTGTCATGTTGTGAACTGTACGATATGCACACGGTAATAATAACGCTTTAGTATATAACGTAGCAAACAACAAACCAGGTTAACAAGTCATTCTTAAACGTCTAAATATACACAAATATACCGCTTGACACGATATTCGCGAGGCTCGAAGTATTTTGGCCAGTCCCTGATAAATCGAGCCAACGGGTTTCGATTGTATAGATATTTGCAAACATCTTTTTGAGTACGCGTCAACGAAATTTAATTTGAAGTACCATGTAATTCATATTTGTTTGTTACAATAAAAGATGCCTTATTTTTAAGTACTTAGTAAAGAATTATTGAAGTGTGATGTTTAGGAGTTAAATAAGCAAAAATCAATTTCCGTCCGTATAAAAACGTGTGTAGCCACTTTATCAGAACGTTGGTTAAAAAGCAACAACTCAAATATACTTATCAAATAACAACTGGGATAATAAAACATGTTGCATAAAAACGTATATTATTATATTATTATTATTAAACGCGCATTGACTATTAGCGAGAAGAAGAAATGACCTTCTGGTGAAAATTTTCAATGTCTCCCAAAGGTCGCAACGATGTTACCCAAAGGTTGTATTTAAAAAAAATACTTTTGAAATTATTTACAAGCATTTTTTGAGTATATCCTTAATGTTGCTCTACATCTGTTAATGAAAATGTCATGCCAACGGGGTTCGACCGTATAGATAATTAAAAACGTCTTATTTGGTACGCGGCTAAGAAAATAATTGGAAGTTCCATGTAATCTATTCAATTGGTATATAATTTCGAAGTCAAATGTAAAGAACACATAGCTTAGTTCACATGAGGTCACGTCCCTAGTATGTACCTAAAAGATCGACGTTTAGTTTGTAGAGGTTAATATGTGTTAAACTCACGTCTAGTATGGTCCCTGTTATGTGCTTTTAGAACAAGGTCGACAACTAGCAGGCGGTGGTTTTCAAAGGTTCAGCTCAGGCCCAAGCCGTTCATAGCATGTGCCTACTCAGTGGACTATCAGCTGGCGGAGGTTACTATATTTTCAGCCTATTCCAAGGTTATTTATGCCTCTTATATGTGCCAACAATGCAGTTCAGGTATAGTATTTACCTTATATGTGTATACTAGGGCGACAACAAGTAGGCGCGGTCACCCTATGTTCAGATTAGGCTTAGTATAAGCTAGGGCCAAGGTCATGCCGGCAGTCACTAATCAATCAGTACAGGACTAGTAAGTCTCTTTTATGCATATGCTAGGGCGTCAGGCATAACGAGGATGACACTGTGTGATCCAACTATATTGACTTTCAACAATCTGTTTAGTTCAAGCCTAGTATATCCCTACACTGTGTCTTCTAGCGCGGTAACAAGTAGGCGGATATCATTCTTTGTTCAGTTCAGGACTCATATGTCTTTATTGTATGCCTACCTGGGCGACAACCAGTAGGCGGCGGTCATTAATTATGTGATCAAATCAGGCCTGGTATGTCTTTTTCGTGCCGAACAGGGTGACAACAAGTAGGCTGATTCACTAGATGTGCACATGAGGGCGACAACTGGTACGTGCAGGCAAATTTATTTTTACTCAGGTCCAATGATAAAGATACTTGTGCATAAAGCAGCATGGCCTGCTAATGTTTGAGCCTGAATGATGACCTTATATATGCCCGCTACGGCACTAGGACATGCAGAGGTCACTGCGCATTCCCTTTAGGTCAAATACGTCACACTTACGTGTCTATTAGTGCGATAACCAGTAGTTTGATGCAGTTTTATGCCCAGTTCACGTCTAGTAACTCCCTATAATGAGTAAACTATGGCAACAATCAGAAGTATGCGGTCATTATATACTCTCTTCAGGCCCAGGGAATGTTTTTATAGGGCGCCAGGTCATGATGAAGACCGCTGTTGATTAAGGTAAACAATCGTACATGTTTTGTTCAAGACTGAAATGTCCCTTTTATGATCCCAAACTTTTGACAACTAGTCTTCTGGTCTTCTATTCAGGGATAAAATGTCGCTATTATGTTCCTACTCGGGCGAGAAATAGTATGGTGCGGTTTAAGATATATGCCATCTAGGGTATCAACCAGTAGATGGAGGTCATTTTGTGTTCAGCTGAGGCTGATTGTTTATATGATTTTCTATAATGTCTAAAATATATATAAACCAATCTGATCTTTTGGTAACATTGTTGCTACCTTTGAAAGACATGAAATGATGTTACCAGATGGTCAAATCTTCTGCTTTCCGAAAGTTAGTTTTGTGTTTAAAAAGAATATAGTTTTGCATACGAGTTTTTACATTTAATGTTATCGCATTTCTTTCTTTTTTGTGTTTTATTGTTTTGTTGTTGTAAATCCATGGTTCTAATGTTGTGTAAACGCATTTTTATATAACTGGACATAAAGGTATATCTGATTTTTAACTTCCTAGACATGACATGAATATTTAACCTCGGCCTAAAAGCATTGTTTAGGTCTCAGAAAATATGTGGTCAGTAAAAGTAGTACGTGCCATGCTATACTAAACCAAAGAAGTTATGTTGAAATGTTTTATGCAGAAATATGTGTGCAGCTCGTATATCGTTTTTAGTGCTTACTAGTGCAACGAAATGTAGGCAAAAGTAACTATGTCCAGTTTGGTTCAGGGCGTGTATGTCGCTCTTTTGTGCCTTCAAGTGTGGCAGCCAATAGAAAGAGATCGCTTTATGAAAAGTTCAGCTCCGATATGTCCCTGTTTTGTTCGTCCTAGGGAAATAACAAGTTGGGAAATGTCACTGTGTGTTTAGTTCAAACCAATAATGTCCCTTAAATATCCCTTCTATGGCAAGAGCGATAACCAGTAGCAGGAGGTCACTCTTGTTCCGCTTAGCCCTTTTGGGTGCTTATTAGTGCAAGAACCACAAGCAGGTCATAATGAACATTTCACGTCTATGATGTTTCTATAATTTGCCTTATAGTCTAGAAATAGTCCGTCCCTATTATTTGCGTTCTATTGAAAAAACAGTAGGGGCGATCACTATCATGTCTATTCGGTCGCTATTTTGCGTCTACGAAGATGAAAACCGGTTGGCAAAAGTCTCAGCTTTTTGTTTTCTTTAATCGAAGTATATTAATTCTTATTGCATTTAACTCTAGCATGTGCGTAACAGGGTGATGCCAAGTAGGCGGAGGTCAATAAACAATCAGTTCACGCATATCATGTTCATATTTTGTGCGTACTAGGATGACAATTTGTATGCGGATGGCACTATATGAACAGCTGAATTCGCTCTGTTTTGTTCCTTTTATGAACCCACTAGGGCATAAAGTCATAGTGGATGTCACATTATGTTCTATTCAGGACAAGTACGTCTCATGCGTCTACTAGGGCATCGGCCAGTGGGTGCTAGTACTATTTTGTGAATACGCGGACCACAATTAGTAGATGGATGTCACTATTTTGTAAGTTCAGGCAACAGTAAAAGGAAAATAGAGTGTCGACCCCCCATCAACTTTCAACATGGTATATGTGAAATTGTCGTGTGTAGAGCAGTAGAGCAACCGTGACTTTTCTAGAAAAAGATTGTAAATCGTCTACAGAATATTTAAACAAATCCGACCTTTGGGTTACATGGTTGCAACCTTTGGGAAACTTGTACTTGTTATCAGATGGTTAAATAGCATGTTGCCCAAAAGGTATTGTGTTTAATAAAACATAATTTGGCATATGCTTCATTACATTTTGTGTAATCCAATATATCTAAATTATAATATAATATATTTTATGTAGCTGCAATGTTCTGATGATATGTGGACACACTTATGTTATTAAAGGATGGAGAAGATAATAATTTTTTACTGCCTAAAAATTAGATGAATATTAACCTCAGCCTAATAGGTTGGTAAAATAAGTATTTGCCATGCTATAATATATACTAGTATCAAATAATTAATAATGATTAAAATTTTATCATAAGTTATGGTGCTACAAGAAATACATATTTATTTGGATAATTTGGAACGATTCCAAACGTTCGGTGGCAAGATATCACTGTTTTTGCAGAATTTGGTGTCAACTTGCTGAGATCTTCAGACATATAATGCTAGTTTCCAACTGACGCGTTTCTTTTGACCCAAATCGCATAGCAGTTAGATTTCTACACTATTTCATAATCATTGACTTGTTTCCTTCTCGTCAGTATACTCGATAGTTTTTAATAACTTTATGACAATATATTTCCAATATTTCTATTTTCCACATGTACTATATATCCCCATTATCCTCATATTCTTGTATTTTTCAAAACATAGTTCTTAAACCTCGAATGATATAGATCGCCTACAACACTTAATGTATAGTGGATGTTTACTATGTCCGTTTTATGAGAATTCTTTCCTGCCAGTCATGGCGTATATCCATTTATGTTCAGTTCAGTTCTGATTTGTACTAGCATGTCTCGGGTTTGTTTCTACTAGGGCAATAATCGGTAAGACGATGTCAATATACTCATTTATACACCGTTAATCCTAAGTCGGGATATGGATTGACGGTATGTTGAACAAACAATTTATAGACAAAACAGCATGCGCGATTTATTAGTGACATAAAACATAAAGTCGTGAAAATGTGCAACACCTTAACACCGTTATGTATGTTAGTTGAGTGATAGTTCAGTATATAATTATGTCGAAACAGTGTTTAATTAATAACAAGTAACTTTGATTATACTTGTTTTATTTGAAATTTATGTAAATCAAAATTAAAGCTCATGCATGCATTCATAATGTAAATCAAGTCCCTGTAAAAATATAACAAGGACATATAAATCCTGAATTGAACATAAAGCGATCTTTGCTTTCTTGTTACCGTCCTAGAATGCACTTAAACGCGACACTGAAGACCTGAACAGGGAATAGTAGCCTTCGCCTACTGCTTGTCGCATAAGTAGGCTAATGATAGCAACGGGAGAGGGCCGTAAATGATGTTGGCATAACTCGTGGCCCAATCCCTTTGCATGCTTGATTTTATAATGTCGGTCTAAATATTGTGTTAAAATTTGTATTGATATTTTCATTGTGAAATGTGTTCTCATGCAATAAAATATTATTAAATAAAAAATAATAATAATGATAGCGACATAATAGTTCTGAACTGAAAATAATAACCTACGCTTACTGATTGTCACCATTAAAATAGGCAAACATGTCCAAGCCGAACACATAGTGACTTTAGCCGACCGGTCGTCACCCTAATAGTCACTTATTGGAATTGGTTGTTATTAATCAACTATTACGTATTTGACGAGATACAAAGGAAACGCGGTACCAATACCAGACAATTGAAGACAATTTACGCCGCCAAAACACGCTCAATATCAACTGAACTCGGCCAGTATCAACAAAACTAGGCCAATATGAGTTTCCTCCGTTTTGATTGGCTACAAAACTCGCCTAATATAGGATTTGAGAAATGGGTCATTTTCATTGGCTGTCGAAACCCGTCTATTATGAGAAATATGCTAGAAATCATTTTTAAAGCAGCTACTGTGTTTTCCGTTTTCTGACTGTTTTGAAAATTGTGTGCATCGAATTAACTTATTTTGAATACTTGAACCATTTTTTACGGTTTGATATTACAGTTGTATTTTATATTATATCCATCTGGCAAAAGTTCGTTAACACAGACTTTATCCACTTTTGTTCCGAGCCACGTTTCTGTAATTGCTACAAGATCAAAGTCATTTGACAGTATGTAGTCACAGATTGCGAGGGTCTTGTTTTTGACCGATCGACAGTTAATTGAACATACTGTAAGTTTTTTCTGTCCTTGAACTACGGATAGTGAATTTAGTTTTATTCGTGTTAAAGTTCTATCAGACTTATGTGTTTCTGAACTCACTGTTTTAGGTTCGACCCCTTGATTTTGTCTTTTCAATTTAATAGTTTCTATTACGTGTGGCAATGCTTTCAAATTATTTAAGTTTATCCCTTGATTGGTATCCCATGGTCTAGTGTATTGCTTTTTTCCACCCCTAGAAGATCTATATTGAAAAAGCTTGTAATCCTTTAAAGTTTGAATGGTCTTATTGTCCAGTCCATTATGCCCCCTAGGTATAGTTGCTAGTTTCAGTAATTGTTCTCTATTGTATCAAATAAAGCACATTGTTATATCATTGATATATATTCAACTTTTAATCATGAGAATGTGTTCACTCCTTGCATGTATATTTATAATATATTTGTCTACTCACTATATATCAAGTTGTTTCAGAATAAAATCCAGCAAAGAATAGATCAATCCAATTTAAAACCACACAGAGTTTATTCCAATATATTAATAAAACACTATGCCAAAAATCAGTATTCTAGAGTTAGTAGTTAAATCGCAATAATTTAAATTTGAAGAGCACAATTTTTTGCAGCCTGACACTTTGGCGCACATAACGGGTTTCCGCAATTGTCTAATAGTAATAGTTGATTAATAGACGAAGGTAAAACATTTAACATTTGGCTAACGATTTACGAAATTAAGATAAAAAGAAATGCTTCCTTATAATGTACAGAGCTTTTTTTTCATAAGCATTTGCAATGTCACTTTAAAGATGAATGTCAAAATCAGCATAGTCGATTCTAGAAAAGCAGACACCATGAATGAATAAGGGATAACTATGGCTTCAATGTGAATTGGTAAGTTATAAAAATGTTTTTAACAAAAATAGTAAAAGTCAATTAATAAAACATTTATTAATTAGGTGATTTCATAATGGCCCAGTTATTTGTCCGCGGTCAGATGTATTTGCCTTCGCCCTTTTGGGCTCAGGCAAATACATCTAACCTCGGACAAATAACTAGGCCACTATGATATCACCTAATTGATAATATTATATCAAAAATTGGGATTTTCTATATACTATTCTATAACATTGTAACAAGGCATGTATACATTTGATTATTAATCAACTATCACTATTAGACAATTGCGGTAGCAATACCAGATAATTGAAGTAAATATATTCCAGAACTCGTTCCATATCGACCAAACTCTGCCAATATCAACATAACTCGGCTAATATGACTTTCCTCCGTTTTAATTGGCTACAAAACTCGCCTTATATAAGATTTAAGAAATGGGCCATTTACATTGGATGTCAACACTCGCATGACATGACAATCAGTAGAAGGAGGTCACTATATGTTCAGATAATGTACATAAAACATAATCTGTTCACTTCGTGCCTATTATGTCCCTAATATGTGTCTACTAGGGCAAACACAAGAAAGCAGAGGTCACTTAATGCTCCTTTCAAGACGCTTTAATATTTATATCAGGGCGACAACCAGTAGGCGGAGATCAATATAGAGTCAGGTGATGTGCCAGTTTGTTCCTATTATGTGCTCTCTTTGACCACAAACAGTACTTTGTTGTCACACGATGTAACATTATAAGAGACTCGAGGGTCCACTTTAGAAAATCATGAATTGTATACACAGAGATTGTTTATTATTGTTTAATGAACATTCTAACGAAAGAGGAATATTTTGCATACATAAAAATTAAATATTTACCGCTCCCCAACTTTGAACATCACATAAATAGCCTAAGGTCATATCTCGTATGTTCCTAGTATGTGCTTATTGGGCGATGACACTTTGTGTACAGCTGAGTACCAGTTTTTTCCCCATATTTTGACTACTTTGCCGCGTTGTCATGGCAAAGTACATTAAATGATCTGTTCGGGACATTATTGTTTTATTAGGTATATATTATGGCATCAACCAGAAACCGGAGTGACTTTTTGCACAACTTAGGACTTGATTTGACCTGTTAGGTGCCAACTTGGATCACAAACTGTAGGATGAGGTCACATTCTAGTCACATAACTTTATAAATAATATCGACTGTACGCTTTAGGCTGTCGTGTATTGTTGTTATACACGGGTATTTTATCACTATATAGTAAACATTCTAACAAAACAAATGAATAAATTGCATGTTTGAAATTGAAGAAGTTGCCCTTTCCCCGCGTTGAACCTGACACTTGCGACATTTATTCCTCATAACATATGAAGAGCAACAGTGACCTTTCAAGAAAATGACTGTATATAGTGTCCGAAATGTTTAACACAATCCGACCTTTGGGTAACATCGCAACAACCTTTGGGAGACATGAAATTATTTTACCAGATGACAAAATTTTCTTTTGCCCGAAATTTACTGTGTTTGAAAAGAATACAGTTCTGCATACGGGTTTTTATATTTACTGTTATCGCATTTGTTATTATTAAAGGACATAGAAGTAAATTGCCTTTTTAATTGCCTACGCATGACATGAATATTTTACCTCTGCCTAAAAGTAAGTTTTGTTTAGGATCAGAAAATTTTACCGAAAAGTCACTGTGTTAAAAAAGGAATATAGTTTTGCATACGGGTTTTTACATTTAATGTTATCGCATTTATTATTTTTTTGCTTTTTATTTACTTTTGGTTGTTTTTGTTTTTGTGGGTTCATTATTCCTCTGAGGTGTTAACACATTTTAATATAAAAGGACATAGAAGTAAATTGCCTTTTTAATTGCCTACGCATGACATTTATATATAATCTCTGCCTAACAGTAAAGTTTAGGGATCAGAAAATATATTGTCAGTAAGAGTAGTATGTGCCATGTTAGAATATGGCATATATACATTATTTTCAGTAAAATGTTATCATCAGTTATCGTGCTATAACATATATATGTATATGATTATAATTTTAAACGTTTCTAAATGACTCTTTCATCTTTTAAGCACGCTGTAGATTTTAGATTACTGTTTTCGCTTAATAAGCAAAACATACCAGTCAGTTACATACTATCACGGTCATCGCAGAATCTCATATTTGCGGGATTTGTCCGAGGGTTCAATAGTGATTTGATAATTATAATGATCGTAGAAAAGCGGATCATAAGAAACACAATTGATTTTATTAAGCCACGATTTTGTAGTGATAATGTATGTGCCTTTTTTTTTGTCTGTTTATGAAGTTTGGACGATCGGAATCCCGCCTAAGTACGAGCCTACAAGCGGTATGAACGCACAGCAATGATTTGTATGTCAAATGTCAAGGACACAATTCAAGTTAAATATCAAAATGAATACTGTAAATGGAACTTATTTTGACTGAACTTAGTCCGGGTTGAAACTTTACCATGTATACTAGCATTTTCAACAAAACGTACGTACACAAAGTACTTCAACTGATCCTGAGCAAACATTGTCCTGGCTGTATTGATCATTCATAGTAGGATTTTCAAAACGGTTTCACAATTATAAGGCGCCGTAGCACACACATCAGCCAGGCCTTAAGGTAACACTGAGAGGTCAACATTTGAAATAGTTCTATTCAAATATTAATTAATTGAGTACACAATAAATTGAGATGTTCGAGTTTGTTAAATTTTAAAGTTGATCGTTACCAAATTATATATCATACTAAATATAAATAGTTTTCGTCTTACTGTTGAACTCCATGTAAGTCTGTGTTGCAATAACATGGAAAATAGTCTGACTGTGTCCGAAGCTTATTTAGCTGGCTTGACATGTCGCCACTTGGCGTCTATTATTGCCGTTGTTGAGTTTAGAAATGTCTGCCCGCACTCTATAGAGGCTGCGTTATGGCTTGACTCCGTCACAGCCCCAAGTGTGACTGAAACATATTTCTGAGGCTGAGGGTTAATCCCATTTGTTTGTGGGAAATTTGCCAAATGAGTAACTGCGGGCTCTACTATAAATGAAATATGTGGTCCCACAGCTCTGAATTTTGGATATTTTTTTTCATTGGTCTTGACTTGTTGTAATTTAGAAATTGGATAGCATTCGTGTCTTAAAAATCTAAAATCCAGAGTACTGTAACTTTGATATTTTTAAAGGATGAGTAAGACTCGTGAACAGTTCATTGGCAAGAGAGTGTTCTGAGATCAGGACGTTTCGTCCACTGTGTATACATATATAATAATGTGAACTGACCTCTTTGTTGTTGAATTCCCAGTTGCCTCACTACTATCTGAATTCTAAAACTTCTTCAATACCAAAGAATATGTTGACATTTTTTATTGAGTTATTTTTCTGATTGTTTTTTCAAATGTTTATCTACATATTTTTGTTGTTTTTGTTTGTTTGTTTTTTGTTTGTTTTTGTTTTTCAAACGGCCCGCGTTCGATTGTTTTCCAATTAAGTATTCAAAAACGAGATAATTATAAACCATACTGGACTATCTAGACATAAACATGTCGCCCCTAGTCCAGTGTATGCTCTTTTTCACTGAATGTAATTTATTTTCTATATTTGAATATTTGTTATTGAATGAATTAGGTTTGGGTCAAAAACCTACAATGTACTTGGACCCGAAGCTTTATCAAAATAACACCATCAACTTGCATAGCATACACCATGTATCATTCTGGACTTCTATTAGTACAATGGTGGTGTACAAGCTTTAAATGAGAAGAATTGAAAAATTGTTTATAACATATACATTTTTTCCGACATTTTCTTTCTTGATGCGTTCGTTCGTTTGACGTTATGTTTTTGTGGTGACATGTATTTAATAGTTTATGGTTAGACCGATATGTAAAATCATACTCTGAAATACCTCATCCTTTCATGTAAAAACGAAATCAGAAAAGAAAAAGAAAAGTTTTGTCACCACAACGTGGATAATACATCATCAAAATAATTGTAATAGTGAGTGTTTGTTTACCGGGCTCGGTAGGGTTAAAAGTTGATTAATATATCGTTCTTTATGCCATGCATAAGTCCATAAAGTCCTTTTCGTTTTATTCCATAATTTCAAACAGTAAAATATATGTGAAACATTGAATATTCTATAAGTTGTTCGATTTAGAAAAAATGGCATCTAGTACATTATATGAATTTATTATAGACTTAAGGACAATATACCTGCCAATGAATGAAACGTTTGTGTCTTAAATACAGAATCCTTCACGTTCTTACGTCAAGTTATGCGAAATCAAAAGTGCATTTTTTTAAAATTTTCAATCGATAATCTCTGCTCAGTGTAAATTATGAATAAAATTCAAACAAATGTAAATATTCCGTAAAATTATGTTAGTGTTATTGTTTTGTTCTTCCCTCTATTATTTTACAGGAAAAATGGCCTTTGTAAGCTTCAGGTAAATAACGATATGATCTTAAGCGATCCTTCCTGAAGAAGTAATAATAAAAATCAATGTATATTGCATGTCGCTTAAACGTATTTCATATGAAAGCTCTTTTCCATGTAAAATCAATAGGGATTTTGTTTAAACCTTGATAATTATAAAACATACGTTTTGATTCCGACGTTATTTATTCAACGTATTGATTCAGATATATCATTGGTGTATAATTGAGGTAAAAGTCATGTTAAGAAACACGAAGAAACCTTACATAAAAACAACTGTGCATTTACTGCTAGGATGTGTTTGCAAATTGCTTGTTATGTGTTAATTTGTCTTTAAAACATGCAGTAAATGCCTTTTAATAATATAACAGTGATACACCTCTTCGTCAGTCAAAATTAAACAAAATATTATGTCAAATAGTCAATAGGTTTTCTGAACTTGTGATAAATCTTTTTCCGTTATCGGGATTTCAATAAAAAAACATAATCGAATCAATTTCAATTTAAGCCTCATTATCCCGTTTAAAATTCCGCTTCTGTGACCTCATTCCTTTTGGGGTTTTTTATACTCCAACGGTTGTCTCGACTTCTATCGTGTAACCATAACCTGGGTTTAAGTGAAAACATCAACCCCCACTTTATAACAATATAATCCCACAAATAGTAAAAATAGTTGAAAGTAAACTAGGTGTCGTGCTACCAATGAACACATTCTTTATATCTGAACAATTAATATTTGCAGTCGGACTCCTCTGGGAGAGACATCGTAAAACGAATGAGTACGTCTGAAAAACTGAAGTTCGATTTGTAATTGAAATACTTTTTATATTTTTACATTTTTGAATGAATTAAAATGTTCCTAGATTCATTTTGATACATATTTTAAACGAATCTTTGAATCTCAAACGTAATGTTCAAAATATCTTATATTTGTTATACATCGGCTACCCCACATTTACATGTGTTATGCCAAAGTTTAAAATACAGCAACACAGTTTTAAAACGGTTTGCTGTTTAATACGCCACTGTTTAATTTTTCGGACTCTACTTAATTAATAACTGGAGCCGTATAATAATTAAGTATGTAAACCCCTTTTAAGGGGCGTAGGTTAGAAATGGGAAAGAGGGGCAACCTATCTCCTTTATCAACCACAAAGAGATCGACACATGGAAGAAGTTATTCGACCGCATACACGATGGAATCAAGAAAACAACGGTTAGTGGCAATATCAGTTTGCTATTCAATCTAGGGAAGGTTCGTGTGTCGCTTTGTTTAAATGGGCTATAGATAAGCGGAAAGATGATGTGCAGACAGTCTTGGGCTCGCGCCGGGACCTACCGCCTGGAGCGAATGTTGTACCTTCCTATCGTTTATTGTGCTTTTTTTCTCCTGCTGTTACCGCTTTATACAGTATCAAATCTTCAATTATAATTGTCAAGTGCACCTTTAAATCTTTTTTGGAGAGATTAACTGCACTATATTCATTAAAACAAATCATTTTTCTAAGTGTAATTTTAATGTATAGTTTCTGGTGGTTGTTTCTCAAGTGAAATAATACGTTACTGATTTGTTTTGCAGTCATTATTTTCTTAGAAAAAGCGTCATATAATTAATTCGAATGGTTTAACAATCAAACAGATACGAGTGAAACTTAATCAAAATGAATATGTACATATTTTCATAGCATTTCAGCTTTTCAAATTAAAAAAATAATAAGTTTACATTGTATATAGATTTCACTCTTACTTCAGTTCTGAAATGATTTTGAAAAACGCACGTGCACTACGTGTGTCCCTTGTACTTTAAGGAATGCCACAACGGTAGATATTAGCAAAGAGTAGTTTCTATTTGTTATTGAAAGTACAGGAACAGTTGGTTTGTAACGACACGTCTGTTTAAGTTGAGAAGAAAACGTATGAAATCGCAGACGACATTACACCAGAGACATATATAATCCAATAGCCAATTCTTCCTCCAAGTATAGGGTCGTCGATGTCTGGGCCTCCATCAGACCATTTCGTTTTGGCATTGGCATAACAGAATTAAGGCATCATACACAACAATTTCAACTTTTCGTATTAAACTATTACTTAAATGAGTCATTCATGCTGCAATGTACATATAGTCATAATAACATGTATTTTTTTATACCCGTTTCATCATTATTGATGTTCTTCCAGCACACGAAAATGAACAAGGCTAGCTGCTAACTACGCTTTTGGATACAGTGGACACGTTTTTGACATACATAATCCCGCCGAAGGATGTATTCCGACAACCATATCATTGCTCACCGGTATCGCCATATATATTGAGAAAATACCGAAATACACTGTTACTAGCTTGTCAACGTTTTCCGGGTGGTTCCGTGGTCACACTAGTCAATCCAGGGACAGCAGTTTCGATTCCCAACCGCAACATTAATATACTTATCATCTTCCGGGATGGACGTTAATCGGGGTCCCGTGTGACAGTCCTGTACTTTGCGGCACGTCAAAGAATTGGATTGGCTCAAACCAGGGCTGTATTGTGTCTGTGCACCATTCTCGAAATATTTTAAATAACTAATACTCTTACCAGAGCTCTCGTCGAATGGGCAAGGCCCGAGTGCGAGTGTAAAGAAACTTACACACCAACGGGTGGTTGAAGCAATTAAGCAACCCCGTCATAATTGCAAACAATGCTGCTTTTTTACAAGAGTAATGCAATGATGAAAACGGCAATAGAGTATGTCATTGGACAAGCAACATGTATGTGGTTTAATAATAGTGACATAGATTTTGTTGTTATTGTTTATTAAGGTTCATAAACCTTCGTCTTAGTGTGAGGGTAAGATCACAACCTAGCCCGACTTTGAATTAAAATTAACTTCAAATATTGTCATGAACACAGCAAACAAAATGCAAGGAATAATAATTTGACAATATATTGAAAGGATTGAGGAGATGGCTACATAAATCATGGTTACCGAACTGGCATCTTAACGTTGTCAGTAGGACTAAACTATTAGGTTAACCGCTATTTACCGCTTTAATTCGAACAGGGTCTGCCGCGAGACATTCAGGCCTCTCTACCGACTGAGTTAAGTAGTTAAGTTACATTATATATTATTGAACCTTTTGCCGACATATACAGTACAACCTTTGGGGTACTTAACCCAAAGGTTGTACTTTTTCATGAACATCCGGCGCTTAACCTTTAGGCGACAGCCAAAAATTGTATATTCTCGATGGCTAGTATTTTTGAAAAAAAGCATCATTAATAATGCTTTACTACATTTATATATGCATATTTTATGAAGGAAAATGCAAAGGATATATTAATATAGGATATATAGCATTTAATGATAATGTCTTCCAAAGGTTGTTCAAATTGGCAAAATATCCCAAAGGTTGAATTTGTATATATATATATATATATATATATATATATATATATATATATATATATATATTTAGACCAATCCAACCTTTGGGTAACTTTGATGCAACCTTTGGGAGACTCGTGTCGCCCATAGGATATATGTTGTGTCGCCCAAAAGTAATTGTGTTTTTTTCTATAAATTTATTTTGTATTTAATAAAACAATTTTGCAAACGATTTTGAACGCTTTAAAAAAGATTCAGTCATGAAGCACTAATCAGCAGGAATACCATTTAAAGAAAAATCATGAATTTCAAAAAAGTGTGTATATTTTGAAAACAACCTTTGGGATACATTTAAATTTTTATCAATAATTTTCTTGTCATAGTTATATGTTTTAGATAAGAATTCATAAATGTAAAGAACATAATATTTTTAAACAGAAAAGTTAATTGTGTTCAACTTTTAAGATTCCGAAATTCCCTCAAAAAATATTTTCGTAATAAGCGTACGTTCCGTGTTTTGTGTCGCCCAAAGGTTGATGTATATTCAATGCTTTGCAGACTATAAGAACGACATGTACTTTTCGTTGTATTAGTTGTTTTTTAAAAAAAATAATAAACACAAATGACAAAAGTGCTTATTATAATTTATAATAATTGTATTTTAAAATGTTTAATTGGACATTCGAACCAAACGTCGAGGAAGTTTCAATTTGGCCTACAGTCACTACCAAGGGTGACGGACCTGACGCAACTATTTGAGAAAAACGAATGGCAATTATGGTCGCATGTGTTCGTCTCTATATTACAGAAAACCGTGTTCTATATTTATATACTGATATAAATGGGAACAGTTCATTTCAAAACCATTTAAGGTACATATACATACAAATACGTTCGGATATGTTACTTCAGATAAAACGAATATGCTCGGAGTTACAAGTCTATTCTAAAAAAGATAATTAATCTTATTTACATGACTCATTTAAGCTAAGAAACTATGATACATCTAAAAGGATTATCACTTAACTACTTGTACAAAGCATTGAATCGGAATTCAAGTATATTAAAACAGGTTTTGGCGGTTAGTTTAACAATATCTGTATTGGAGAGTAAAAATATACACTTATGTACCTGCACGTATTATTTTATCATGCAAACTGATATGTTTGTCTTGAAGCCTACGAAATCTGTGATTTTATATATACAAAAGCTGTCATCTTTTAATGCTACTTAACTGGTCTGGATCTACACGAACATTAATTAAAGGTAAAAGATTTTCTTTATGGAATGCGTAAGGAGTGCATGCTGCTGATAATCATTCCATAAATTGTGTTCAAATCGTACAGGCCATTAATAGCCTTTTCTATTTCCGTTGTCAACAAATGTTGCCGAAATCATTAGAAATAAAACAAGTGTAATAGGTTATTTATTTTCAATTTATACTTCTTGTTTATTGGTTTACAGGTTCAGTTCATATATGCATATTACTTTAGAAAAAGAACGGTTTAAAAAAGTAAAACACAAGTTTAATTCTGTTACTGTACTGTTTAACGCGTAATGATGCGTTAATATTGAATGATTAGATGACTGGCTGTTTCCGTGTAATTATATGTGTTAACTATTATCGGCGAAACGAACTGCGAAATTATGCATTTATGAAAAATATTTCTTACTTATAACAAGATTATAAACGTGTATTCAGTAGCTAAAACCGTACAAAACTAAACTGACTGGTGGGTCCTAAGATAAATACAGTAATCAAGTATTGTCTCATAAAAGAAATACCGTTTTATGCTCCTTTGTTTCATATTAAAGACGGTGTCCTTCATTATATTTTTTAATTATATTTCTTAATTTTGATAAATTGAAACACTTCTTTCAATTGAGATCTTTTGTCAGTAACTATTCAACTAAATTTGAAACACATGAAATGTCAAAGAAGTCCTCTTTTGCTTAATGTCCAAAGAAAGTCCAATTCTAAGAATACTAAAATATAATTTTTGCGAACATTCAACAGTCAATCGCTTGAATCCTGAACTGGACGACGTAGAGACAACACTAGTGTCCCGTCTGACAATGACTGGCCGCTGACACTTAAACCGAGGAATTCAGACTTTATTGAGTAGTTCCATTGTGTTGTTTGCATTACCACTTCACAAGTAATGCATGAAATATGTCTACCATATGCAAATGAATAGTCTTTAAATGCCAGACCCTTTACTCATATCATGTATGTTTTAGTCGCTGTAAATAACTCCTGGATACTTAATTGCCTTTATATAATCGTAAGTAAGAGTTAACATTTTCAAGAATAGCATAATATTGTGTCGTAGAAATACTTGTTTTGTTGACAATTAAACGTGTTGTAGCATGACTTTAAAACCGAGTATATAAGGATATATGTTCATGCAAGTCGTGTTTTATTACTTTGGAATACACAGTAGTTAACTTTTAAATTGAAATGTGAAAAACACCATAAATAACTTGAACTGTCGATAGAATCTCTGAAAATGAAGCAGTGGGCGTGATTGTAGGTCAAGGGGGGTTTGTGCATTGTACAAGTATGTGCTTCTAGCTTCTATACCGACATAATGATATTTTTTTCATAACCTTGATATATGCATTTTCTCAACATTTAGCTTCTCAACTATGTGTAATCTTTATAAGAAAAATATTTTGGGTTTTCTTAATTATTTCAGTATAGAATATCGGTCACTAAGTGTGAGGGCCTAGACGCGAACCCAAGCAATGCCCTTTTTAAGCTTTATTTAACAGCTGAAAGTGATAAGATTAACTTAGTTGCAACCTTTAGACAATATAAGTCAGAAACCGAAAACTGTGAACTCAAAATGGCCCCTAAACGGTGCCAATATTAAGTATCCAGTATACTATGTTTCCTAGATAAGCAATAGTTCCACTCGGGATTAGGATTCGAAGCAGGATCTCTTGCGAAACAACTATGCCACACAACCGCATGGTGAGAATGATTCATTTTTATATTTTTATGGTAATTGCCCCATTTGCATTATCGTCATTTTCAAGTGTCGTGGCACCAACATCGCACTCACATCTAAGAGTCAATGTCAAAGTTTGTGAACAGATACATCTTCAATACTTATCCTTCCGGCCAGCTCTTCAATGTAAAGCTTGTTTAAAAGCTTTGTGGTACTTCTGTGGGACTGATCAAACCATTTCTTAAGAGCAGAAGGTGATGCGCCGAAATCTCCTTTGTTATGATTACATGTTATTTTGAGCAGACTGCAGAGGCCGCACAATTCATCTCGGGATTGCTCATTTCGACGCATATAGGTCTAAAACCCATGAGGCAGTGGACATAAATTATGGTTGATCTTCCTATTTTTATCGGTAATGTTATCTATAAAAAAATTATTGAATGAACTTTTTTCATTTTATTTTTTACAATTTCAATGCAATACTTATGATGTTCAAATTGAAATGAATATTTCAAACCACGTTTTTATTAAAAGCCAAATAATTTCCTTAGGAAAGATGAATCCGCCCGAAAAAGTATTTCAAAAGTATACACTGTCGAAGAATTCACTTTTCAAACGTTATTTGTGATATGATTTTCGAATTTTAAACTATACGACGAATAAACAGTTATTGTTGCTAAGACTAAAATGCACATGGGCGATATATAAGTTTCAAAAATAATCAGATCGCGTTGTCAGCCGATTAAATCTTCGATAATAAAATCAGGGTCCCAGATTACTGTGACGTCAGCTTTATCATGTACCATTTTCAGACCTCCGGCCCCAATTGCTCGATACATCTTAAGTCCCATAAACAGTATTAAGTTCAGCCGATTTTTTTGTTTGGTTGAATTTGTGCCATTTTACCCTTTTAAGCGTTTTGGGAATTCGAAAGGGAATTATCTGTATGCTTATCGCAATGAGCTATTTTTCGTTTAGATAATTGTATAAAAGTTTGCTAAAATAATATCTTCAAAGACCAAAATAATGGTAAAAAAATCCAACTGTTGCGCTTCTTCAAAAGTTGTATTGAAATCCATATATTTCAGTTCCAATGCGACACGCCTTCACTGTTTACTTATTGTACAATTAGCGCGAAATATCATAATTAACTAATCAGTAAATTTCACTTTCTTCACTATGGTCATTTTAACACTGGTTCAGCCACACGTCAGAGACTTTCTGAATACATGCAATTGCGTTAATATATCAATGCACAACTTTCGTCAATTTGAATTGAACTTATCAGATGTATTTAACAGGGTATTTATTTTTATTAAATCCATGGCGCGATCATGACTCTAAAAAGCGGCCGTATAAATAACTTCCATGTTTTTTTTAGTTTAGGGTTAAGGTCATCATTGTTCATGTCAAATAGGCACTCAAAAAACACCGGCCCGTTTTAGTAGGGCATGCACATTAGATATAACATTTAAAGTATGAAAACATTATGATTTGTAATGCAACAGTACACACATCCATATAAAATTCTGATGAATATGTGTCCAAAGTGCAATAAAGGGGTTATAGCAGGTACAACCAAACATAGTTGTGACCTGCAGAATGTCTTTGTCTCACAAGCTAATTCAAATTTCGCGCATTTTCAACTTTATTTAGTAGTGGCGGGTTTGAATCAATGCTGAAACAGACCCAGACTACTACGTTCAGGAATGGGTTGTGAAAATGTGGTGACAAAATTCGCCGTCTGTGATATTGTGCAAACAATACGTTTTGCACTTCTTGATTTAACAATCAACCCAATAACAACTATTCTTTGCAAAAGTGTTTATCGTAACAGTGAAGATGACACTTATTATCTGCTTGAATGGGATTCTTACAACCCCGGACCAAGCAATTGGTGTGCATCATAATATTACCTTGTACATACGTTCAAATCCCCATTACACTGCAATGTTCACAGTAGTACTGTAGGTCTATTTTGGACGTTATACGCATATATTTGTCTTCCAGCACCTTGTTCACGGATACAAGTGTCGGTCGATATCCGTCACAGGTTAGTAAAATTCAGAGTTAAATGGACTATCAGGCGTGTAAATCTAAATATACGAGTACTCGGCTGAATCCATATGATATTGACACACAACAGACAACGTTGCAATACGCATACTTGACTACCTGATGTTTATTTCAAAATACTTAATAAAGCACCTCAGAACGACCAGAATGAACCAGATTGCACCGTGGTTTACAAATGTTCCGAGGGGGGTGCAAGCACATTCATCAATAGAGGGCTAGCTACGCGCCTGCCTATGGCTGTAAACCAAACACTAAGATATTCGTATTGGCATGCTTTTGAACGTGTGTTTGGTTTTACCGAAGATCAAGGCCTTCCCCTAGAAGACACGTGCAAGTATTGATGGATGAGTGCGGGAGGCGGTGTTCACTCTTCCGTGCGTCAACTTTTTTTCAATGCCAATTGAACAACAACATAAAATGATTGCTTTGTTGCCAAAATTTGACCTGGCCAAGATGTCTCTCGATCACAAGGGCAAGAATTTTGATAAGTTGTTTGTAGCCTAATATTTTTGCTGTTAACTAACAAAAATCAAATAATATTCCTTTGGCCAAAGCATGCCTTGGCCTTAGTAAATAGCGTCTGAAGTAATAAAAATAAAGAAAATTTCCTGAAACCGCAAGTCGCAGACCCTTGAAATAAAGTTTTTGAGCATGGTGTAATGGTGCTTTACACAGTTTGTTCAAATTAAGGTTTTGCTCTCTAGACTGGCCCTGTGTGGTACAAGGATTTCCATGTTCTTTTTAGTCTTATTTTAAAAATCTTCTTTAAAATTAGGGCCGAATGAACATGCACACTCACTCACACTCCAACCACAATCCCGTTAGGGACACTAACTAGTGATCACTTGAGTTGAATGAATGAAGTGACACTCAAAAGATCTTTCTGTTTTTAAATGCCTCGCTTACACTCCATCTCATCAAATGACCAATTTAGTACAAATACATGTATGTTTTCATGAGCATATCGGATTATCTGTTTCACTATGTTGGTGTTTACAGTATTTAATGTTAACATATGTTTTGGATTGTGAATATTTAAAATAACAGTTCCAAAATTCGTTAAAATTCGTTTTCTGTTGTTGTTTTTTTTTTAAATATAACCGTTTTCAATAGTATCACGTGATATGGATATGTATTCGAATAGTGTAATATAGTCTGCATAAAGTGGTCTTAGAGTTTGAAAATAAATAAAGACTTTATAAAAAAAAACACATTATATGGAAATAATAAAAGAATGAATCTACTTTTTAAAGAAAATTACATCTCGGACTGAAAGCAAATCAAGAAATGTAGGGAGCCTATGATCGGATGATGATGACGGTAACAATAATAATAATAATAATAATAATAATAATAATAATAATAATAATAATAATAATAATAATATCATTATATGATAATAATAATAATAATAGAATAAATCCAACTGAATGAAGGCTGGAAAATACATATTATTTCTCAGACCAAGGTCTGAAATGAACATGTTGCGTAAAACCATGTACGCGAAGTTAGCGGCCTAACAGCATGAAGTTTGAGGCCTGGCGGCCCCGCTTCCTAGCGGCCTAACAACGTTTCGTATTTCAAAACTTTTAACATGCGTTCTTTTCAACAATGATTAATTAGATGTTTCTATTCAAAGGTCAACGTTCTTACGAACATATTAGCATATTTCCTTATTTTTTAGGCTGCTGGATTGAGTGGTATCGGAATTTTAGACCGCTAGGCCATCAGGCCGTTAGGCCCCAAGATTTACGCTGCTAAGGCGCTGGATTGCTCGATCAAGTTTTTGAAACAAATGTTAATAATCGCTCCAGAGTATTGCATTTTGCATAAAAAATAACAATGGTTTTAGCATTGTTTTAGAAAAAAAATAATATAAAAATGTTTTAAATAAGAAATAATATAAGGCCGCTATTATAATATAATTGTGAATAAAACATTGATTTATCATTAGTTTCCAATTAAACACATGCACAATTTCTTTGAGATAGAGAACAAATTTAGGACGTTAGGATGCCAACTTCACGCCGCTAGGCTGCAAGGCCGCTAATTTACGTCGTTTGGCCGCTTACCTCACGCCGCTATGCCGCTTAATTCACGTACATGAAGCTGCCTTTTATTGCAGCCATCGATGAATTGCATCCATCAAGTTTGCTGAGCGTTTGAGATCAGCACAAAAAACAAATATGTGATTTTTGCATCCTTTTGAAAAATTGAATTTTTTTGAAGTCCACATTATTGAAGTAAAATGTACTTCAATGGATTATCCCGGTCTCTTGAATATTATCTGGGAACGAGCGGCCTTGCGGAGTGAAGTTGGTGGCCTAGCGTCCTACTTCTCTATTTCAATGCAATTGAACATTCGTTTCATTTTATGAAAACAATGATTAATCAAAGCATATGTATTCATAGATTAACACAAATCATTTTTATATGTGTTTGCTTCTTAAACAATACTTGTTTACGAAACAATCAACACTCTAAAGCGAGTATAAAACAAATTTGATCACCAATCCATTTAGGGAAAATGCCGGTATTCGCTTAAGGATATTGATTTGTGAATAGGAACATAAGATTAATTATTGTTTTAGAAGAAAGCGCATATATAATGTTTTGAATTAGGAAGCAATTTTAGGTGGCCGCTTACTTCACGCCGCTTGGCCGACATGCCGATAGGCCGCTAACATCACGTACATTGCATCTTTGAGGTTTTACGCAACATCTTTATTACACAGCGTGGTCAGGGCATTGATATGTCTTTCCCAAAAACAGTCAGTTGGATTATTATTAGTAGTATTAGTATTAGTATTAGTAGTAGTATTGTTATTATTATAATAATTATTATTATTATTATTATTATTATTATTATTATTATCGCTCTTTTTCCTCTTCTTCTTCTTTTTCTTCTTCTTTTTCTTCTTTTTCTTCTTCTTCTTCTTCTTCTTCTTCTTCTTCTTCTTCTTCTTCTTCTTCTTCTTCTTCTTCTTCTTCTTCTTCTTCTAATTATTAGTATTATTATATTTATTATTATAAAATCCTACATCACTTGAGTTGTTATTCACTCCGATGTGTTATTTTCACACCCGAAGCCGATTCATTCGCTAATTCTGTCCATGTGTTTTCGACTTAACATTTAGTATTTTTAAACACTAAAAAACAGTTTTTGCAAACAAACAAAAAATAAATTTATACACGAAAACACATTAATTAACGTGATACATTGCATAACGGCTACGTATTAAAACACACACACAAGTGCATTTCAATGCGTTTTGCATCATTTTATGTATTTCGAAAATGTTTATTCAAGCGTATTAATTTCAAATTATAATAGTAATTGTCTTTTATTTGACACCATTTCTAACAACAAGGTACCCAAATCTTATATAAACATATTTTTTATGTTTACTGAAAACATCACCATAATCCGAAATGATCATGAACAAGTACATGTCTTTGTTATTGTATTAGTGACTTGATGAAGTGGAGTGTTAATGAGGCGTGTGATTACGAACATATCTCTTGAGTGTCATCCCCCTTGTACCTCTAAAGTCACTTCAGTGTCCCTTGCGGAAATGTGGTTGGAGTGTTAGTGTAAGCGGCTTTTCTGAATTTGTCCCTTAGTTCCCGAATAATGAACATAGCAATACATATAAGATAGTTTGACAAAATATATTTTGGTTTTCCATTGCAAAAAGACAGCAAACAAGCTGTTTAAGTTTATTTTCTGCAAACATTCAATTTCTTGCTTGTAATGCCATCCGCATACAGGACAATCATATTTTGTATTTCAAAGGTACATGTAATGCTATTTACATGCATGCATAAGAGACATGATGAGTCCTAGAATGGAGAACTACATAGTTTATAAATATTCGTGAATATTCATTTCAAGCTGAATAATTTGATGTCTATCGTTCAAATACAAAATTAAATGTTTTAAGGACTTATAGCTAAAAATTATATATTTCAATTGATGTTTAAGAACTTCGTGATTAACCTATTCAAATACTATGATATTTTCATCCGGATGGGGAAATCAATTGTCTGCATTCTAAAGGATTATTGGAGTTGTTTTGGTCATGTAATTAGACATTGGATTAGTATTCATTCTCATTCATCAGAGGTTTGATAACGGTATTTCTAACGCATAGAATCATCACTTGGGTAAAGAGATTAGGTTGTTTAAGCTGATTAAGTATGGTTCGTTCTCAAATGGTTTGAGACGTTCTCAAAGGTAGATAAACAAACACTGTTATTGATATCTACTGTATAAACATACACTTCGCCATTTTCCCCCAATCCTTAAGATGCTGGTACAGATAAGTTGATACATTTAGCAGTTAGTTTCCTGCTTCGAGTTTCCATCCTAGCTGTTTTACACATAAGCATTACAAATTAAAGTGAAGTCAGCCATCATTAGGGTGTTATTGCATATTAGATAAAACAATCGAGAATATTATGTTGTATTTATATTGATTAACTATTATATTAGAAAAAAGTGGTCTAATTGAATGCATTAGAATATTGCTAAAACTAATCGGGTATTGTTTTAATTAAGTGCACAGATCTTTGTTCACAATCGAATCGTAAAATCAATGTGTTCAAAATCAAGTTTTGCATGCATATTATATTTTATTTTTTAACATACATATATAGTTCATTTGTAATGATTTTTCTTGATTTAAGATGTAGAAATGCCCCCTAACAAGTCGTACAGTTGAACAACAAGATTTTCAAAATTACATGCATAGCTTAATTTAAAAGCTGACTTTTGTATCAGAAATAAAATAATCATGCATTTGATTCGATTACATTATATAACTAAATAAGTTTCTGTTTTTTTTAAATTAAATTAAACATGCAGTTTATTTGGGCAGCAGCCCCTGCACCTTTAATTTCCCAAGCATAATTTATTGTCTAAAAGGAAGCCAACCGTCTGAATTTATCATTTTGTATTGATTTAACTTAATTATTTCAGGAAAAAACCGTTAAACCTCAAACTGAGCTGAAGGTTTAGGGGGTACAAGCGCCACATGAAACAATAGGCCCCATTTTGATCAAGTGATGATAACTGATACAAATGAAAAAGATGATGACTACAACCAGAAGCCAATCACTAGATTGGATAAGCCGAAATAAAAAAGTATAACCAAGTTATTAGCATATAATATCATCGTAGGAGCCAGTTAGACAAAAATGACTTAGACTGTTTAATGGTGAATTGCTAAATAACATGTGAATATTAGATATATATACTAAGGTTGTCTACGCCTATACCCTTTTTCAGAAATAGCGATATGGGCAACGGTGTAAATTTATCCTTTACATAATTAAACGAAATAGGTATATATGCAAATTTTAAGATTGAAACTACAAGATGGAGGTGATGTGACGCACAAAGACCGGGTACTGGTACGTAAGGAACATATAGGGCTACCATCTGATACCAGCCAATAAGGGCCAGCTTTGAGTCAAGTTGACTAGTAATGAGTCTTAATGTCAGGAACCGCGGAATTTGCTATTATACGCGAGTATGTGGACTCTGGGCTGGGAGGATAATAAGTGCGCAATGTGACTTCCGGAAACTGGATACAGGCAGGTAGGTGACATTTAGTTTACCATCCGGACCCGAACCAATAAGGGAGGATCGGGTAGGTCTACTCAAAATGACTTTAAGTGTCAAGGACCACAGAGTTTTCCTTTATAAGCCAGGGTGTAGATTTTTGTTGGGGGTAAATACTACTAGATGGGGTGGTGTGACGCCTAAAGACTGGGTACCGGTACGTATGGGACATCTAGGGCTAATACTTGGTATAAGCGAATATTGGCACCCAAAGGCACCGTGTCCTGGCTTATTCGCTCAAAGTATTGGTTAAACATTTACCAGTTGAAACAATCGCATTTGTGCAAATGTGAAGAACTAGAAATACCTCTTAAACTAGTTAGAAGATGGTTGTTATTTGTATGAAAAAATATGGAGGAAACGCCATAATAGTAGTATATTATAACCTCCAGTACGCCTGGTGTGATTTTGACGTCCGTATAGGAAGTAATTATTAAACAGCGACCCTTTATGAGTACGCTCTGCTATATTTGGTTACCCACTTCGTTTTTGAAAGTGTAAACATTGTTATGTGGACGATATAATTTTATTTTATTTAAACAGCATTTTATAGCGCCTATAGTTCAATCTAAATAAGCTTGAAACATTGAAATGCAAAGTAATAAACATATATTTGAAGCGTTCATACATTGAAATTCTTATTATTAGGTTAATGATTAAGTCAAATGTATTAGACAAAGAATAGGGAAACCATATCTTTTATTCACAAGAAAAAGCAAAAAAAATTGTTCAAGTTATATTTCAAAATACATTTACATTTATAAAGATACATATAACAGCAAATTCACTTTTATTAGCAAAAGAAAAAAATGATTTCGAATGCCATAAAGCATAAAAAGTGAACTTGCATAATATAACTTTCATACTTATCTTCAGTGCATTTTTATGGGGTTGTATATTGATTTATCGGTTAAGACTTTATATAAAACCTCTCAGGGTGTTTACATATATTTCTTTATAAGAAGATGCATACCGCATTAGCGGATACGCTTGTTGATTAGTGAATCCTGTTATCTCGACTCCACCTACCGTCTGGTGATCGGAATTTTCACAATCAGCTGGGTTTAATCGTTTATAACTCAAATATTTCACATTGTTTATAATTTGAAGCCTTGATGAAAGCATAACAGTTAGATGGCAGTATTTTGTATTGGTTGATTCATTATTGATTGTGATCGTTTCTGACCGAAAAGGTGTGGGAAGTCAAATTTATATGAATTAAAGAAAAAATGCACTGCAGCCTCTTCCTAACAAGATGTCACAGAGAACACTGACTATTATTAAAAAGAACAGAAAACATGAATGTACCAACAACCAGCCATAAAGCATAAGTCTAAGACGGAAAATTACACAAACCTTCAAAGAATTGGCTGGCTCCAGTTGTTTTGCGCAGCCACATAAAATGTTCCTTAAAAAATGTCGGGCAGCAAAAACAAAACAATGGTGGGGAAGGTATGTGTTTTCATGAATATCTCATATTGAAATAAGAAATTGACAGTAATATAATGAAATATAATGAAATAAATAAGACTTATGTGTGATACAGGGCAGTATTATTACGTTACTAAAAATGCAGATTTTGCCATGATGTATTTTAGGCAACATGCAGAAACCCTCCCAAAGCAGGGAATGTAGTTAGTGAGAAGTATGCCACAAAACATGTTTTGCATATTTCTTTATAAGACTTATTGCTATGTTTCTTAAATGTTGTATGAAAAATGATATTAGCAAGAGATAACTCAGAAGTGATCGTAAAGCTTTAACGTCACTAAAAGCCAGAACACAAGAAGAGACGCCACAAAAAAGGTGGAAATATATTGACACCTAAGACTACATATACATCGTAACCAAAATAAGATTGATGTTGTTTTAATCTTATACAGACTAAACGAATTATATCTGTATTTTGCATGTACTTTGAATAGCATTTTTGTAATATTTTGTTCGCAATTATCCTTTTTTATACGCCATAGCGTTTTTTTTTTGTACGCATTTATACTGGACTTACTTGTACTGCTGTAATAAATAACTTGTTGATTAAAGTGTAATTTATCATTTTTAAAAGAATCATATGACTATGGTGTTTAAGCTATTCAAGATCTTTGCATAAATAAACTTATATCAGCACTTATGTACGTGATAAATAATAAAGACCTTTTATCTAATCGAGCTACTATTTTCTTTTTGTCTTATAATTTTGTTCATGTGTTGAGATATATATTTCTTGTTAAACCAAAATAATTATCAGTCTTCGCTATTTCTAAAAATGTTCATTATTATAAAACTAAGACTATAATCTTGACACTCGTTATCCTCCTTGCATGTTCAACTTATAGTGTTAATAAGCCGAACGGACGCACTTACGCAAACACTGACGCACCCACGCACGTACGCATCTACACGGACCCGCCTGTTTGGTTTACTCATATCTTAGGCCAGATTTTTTTTTTCGTTTTACGGGAGCGCCGTACCTAAATATTGCAAAACCCAAATAAGAAAAAGATTCAAATTCCTAACTTTATTTTTATTTTTTCCGCCGCCCGTTTTTTGATCACCGATAGAAAATATAATTTAGTGTTTTTTTTTAACTTATTGCTAATTTCACAACAACAACAAATCATCGCGCACAATTTCCAAGATGGCGGAAGCCGGCGCTTCTTGCTTTTGATGTTAACTGAAATGTGTTTCATTGTTTTGTGATATCACATGCATATTATATGTGATGATGAAAATAAAACTTGAAACTTGCTTATTATCATCATCTAAGCAATTGCAAGGAAAGTGGCCGCCTTTACGAAATTTTAAAGTGGATTTAGTTTGAAGACTGTTGTTCATAAAATCAGTGCGTTTGTCATTTTGTGATATTTATACCAAAGCATAAGATCTCTAAAATATTTCTGTGTGTAGACCTGTTTACACGGGGATACACTGAGAATTGTAATTTGCTGTTCATGTTCCGACTACAGAAAAAGACGAGAATGTGACATTGGATTTGGCTTGTTTGTCTAAAGACAATTAGGTTATACCAACATATCGCATACCATTTTAATGGGCATTGGCTCCTCTTTTCATGTCACTCATTTTAAAATGGATTGTTTGTATGTTGATGTTTATAAATTTTCCTGAATATGAAATATCAATTTGATGAATGTCGTTCAAAAACAAAATCAATGTTTAAAGAGATTATTCTATAATTTTAATTGATGTTTAAGAGTTTCGTGATTAAGAGTTTCAAGAGTTTATTGGCGAATTGGCATGTTTGCCTTTGACCATTTACAAACTATCTAATTATGGCCAAGACACAGAAGTATATTGATTAATAAAGCAATTATGTGATAACATTACATATATATTCAGTGATCAACAAAATCAATTTCTTGGCGTATGATATTTTTCCTGCGATAATTTGAATGGATTATCGGATTTGTTTTGGTCATGTAATTAGAAATTTGGATTGCATTTATTCTCATCCATCAAAGGTTTAACAATTAAAATCTAACGCATAAAACCATCACTCTGTTCTAATAGATAAGGTTGTTTTAAGCTTATTAAGAATTGTTCGTTCTCAAGGGGATACGCATGTTCTGCAAAGTAGATAAACAAATATCTGCTATTGATATATGTAGTGTAAACAGTAACTTCGCCATATCTCCTCAATCCTTAGATGCTGGTTCAAATAGGTTTACATATAACATGTCGTTTCCTGTTTCAAGTTTCCTGCCTATTTATAACTGACCAACATTTAGAATTTAAGAGAAGTCATCTATCATTAGTTGATTTAAAGAGTAAATTTCAGATAATGATATAGAATTGTTTTAATGTTTTATTTGTATTGATTAACATTTATATTGATGCATTGATTACATTTTAGAATAACATCAAAATGACGAATCTACTATGAGTTCATATATTTAAGTAAGGTACATGTTTTCCATAACAACAAGACGCTTTCTTCATGTCTAGATAAAAATGCTCTGGGTTACTACTAGATAAAAATTTCAGACGAAACACTTTAAATAAAACATAGCCCGAAGAAACGTCTTGTAATCAATTATTCCGACATAAAAGCGGAAATCTGTTAAGCAAATATAATCTATTGTTCAAATGGACGGCAAAAATCATAAAGTACGTCGAAATGTGTTATCATGTACTGATAAACCAAAATCAGTTCAAGGTTAAACCTCCTCAACAAAAACAAACATTTTAAACTGATGGTGTATGGTTTACAAGCGGCATATCTAACTAGTTTTCCCAAATCCTCAAGATCAAATATTGTATCCAAAAATAATATTTTAACATGTAAATGTTCATTCGAAGACAATAAACTTAGTTACTCATACTTAATACTTAATACACGTACATCTGCAATAACCTGAGTCGACTATACTTAAAAGAAACAGTTATAATCAATATCTTCTTTCAATCAACTTGAGTGCTTAGTTGCTCAATTCAAATTCATTCTTCGATATCAGTAATGAATAATGTGTATCGCATGACAGTGAGCATCTACAGAAACTTTTAAAAATGCAGTCAACTTATAAATCACTGTAACTGAGGTTCACTCCATGTGTGAGCGACATGAACCTTATATATGCCCTATTTTAATCAACGAAGGATAACGGATAAAAATGAAAACAATAAATAACGCAGCTCAAAACAAATAACTATGCGGGTAACGTCGAAATACAACATATTCCAAGGTATTAATAAATAATATTACCGTAACAGCAAATTAGGAAATATTTCATGAAGGCTGATAAATGGTGAATTACTTAACATTCGTTATTAATATAATATAATAGTATATGTTATGAATAATATGGTTCATGATACTAGAACGATGTGGTTTGACTTTTTAAGACCGGATACTGGTACGAAGGGGACAACTTGAACTACCATCTTATATCAGCAAACAAGGGCCAGCTTAGAGAACCACGTATTATTCTATTATAAGCCAGTTTGTTGACACTGGAATGGGTTTCATGCTATTATAAAGACGCGATGTGGCACCCGAAGACCGGACAAAGGCACGTAGCGGAAATCCTAGTGCTCAAACCTGATCCCTACCAATGAAGGCGCTTTGGGTAGATTTACTATTTGAATAAAAATACATAAATGGTCTTGTACCGCAGATGTTTCTATACCAGTGTGGGGAATTTTGTTGGGAGCTTAAATACTACTAGATAGAGGTGATGTTGACGCCCGTATAACGTTAGCTGGTATTTACCAGTCAGAGATTTTAGGGTTTGTGCATATGCTAATATGTATAAAAGCCTCTAACACTTAATATTGATGGCCACTATTATGATGAAATATAAAGAAAAGTACGTTATATTATATTATAACTTAAGTACACCGCGTAATTTTGACGTCTTATGAATACGCTCTGCTAATCTTGGTTCCCGTCTTTATTTTAGAAAACGTAAACATTGTATTGTAGACCACATTTTGTGAATTTCAGAATCATTTCAAGTGCGCAAACTTTGTCATTTTTAAAGTGCTAAAGGAATAGTTTAAAAATGTTTATCATTATTAACCCATCCTGTGGTTCATTCGTTAATCGCACTGGTGTCACAGTAGGGGCCATTTTCTGTGTACTCGTGTATCGTGTTCAGAGCCATTTAGAGTAGACGCTTTGCTATTAGAAATTGGCATTGTCTTACTAACACATTTAAACAATGTGCTTAGCCAATGTATTTATTAATTAAACCGACTGGAAATAATAATTATTTTTAAATAGTTATATGACATGTATTTAAATCCATTTTGATTGAATGGTCACCATTGTTCTATGCAAATTGTGACGCATTCCGGTTAAATTGTATAAACGGACTATCTACATAATTCTTTTCCTTATTTAAAGGCATTATGATACAATCACCATTTGAAAGCAACATTAACTAAAAGACAAGATGTATTGGTGCATTTCTATAGCTTCACAGCTCGCCACCTAGATCGGAGATAAAATAAGCTAAACAAGCGCCTTGGCAATAGTGCATAGTCAAGAGAAGTCATAATTAAGGTTTATATCACGGAATATCAATAGTCTTTCAATAACAAAAGTAATATAACAGCCTTTTAAGACATTATTCATAAGTTTGATATCATATTTTCAACAGACACATTGACTTCTAAACATACTTATATTTTTTATTTAAGCATTTAAATTGAAATAAGCGGTGGCATACCAATGTCTTTGTTATACTTCGTTTTTACCCTAAAACAACAACACAAATGTGCAATACCAGACGAGTTGTTTATTAGATGATGACGTGAAGCCAGGTTGAGTAAGTATAAAACGAGCACATGTATTTATGTAGAGCACAACACAATGAAATTCACTGGCAAAGTCCTATGCAGTGCAACCGACCGGCCAGGCAAAACCAGAGACGGTTAACTCTGGAAACCTGTGTTCGTTTGCCAAGTGTCGATCCACAACGTATGAATGTCGAACCTCATTCATTTGTCTTGTTTCAAATATGGATATAAAACAGTGAAACAAAATCACTAAAAATATTGAAGTGAAAATTTAGGTTACGAAGTGAACTGAGTGAAGTCGACTGGTAGAATGACTCTTCACGCTAATATACCAATATAGCACGAAATCCTCGTGCAAGACTGACCACTACTGTATTCAAATACTATCATTTCGCCAAGACAAATATTTCACGCTATACTAACGAAACGCGTGAAATGAATATTATCATCACAAATCATTTAGCAAATATTTTGAAATTGCTGAGAAAAACCGATAAAGTGACTGTGAACTATTACGATATGATCAATTTGATTGTTTTCGGTTTTGAAAAGGATTACCAACTTAATAAATGTTTGGTTACAGCGGATCTTTATGGCAGTAGCTCTAAATCATAGATTACCTAACATTCGACGGGTAATCAGCTGTCAGATTGTGCTTACATTCCACCACGTGATTCAAAAGATTATGTGCTAGTTACACAAGGTAAACTCTTCATCGAGTTATGTCAATCCAAATTTGATATTTTTGTTAAAAGTCGACTGCACACCGATCAGGTATGGGCGAATATACATTTTTTTTAAAAGAATCAATCAGGCGTATTGGATTATTAAATACTTCAGCTTCAAAATATATTTTCTGTTTCAGACTTTCAAATACAAGATCCAAACGAATTTTCGAATCAATCATGAATCGTTTTCGCTTGTAATAAGCAGGTAGGAAAAACTAATGCCAAAAATAATAGTAAGTGTAATAATATCAATAATGATAATAAAATTAAATGGAATCCATCCAGAATTGAGGAACTTAAAAGTAATTCGTTCATTCAAATATAACCAATTGTCTTGATTTGTAGAACAATTAGATTCTAATTAAACATTGATGGTTCAACGATTTCGTTCATACAGATAATTCAATATTCGTCTTTGTGTCGGTCTGCCAAAAAAAGAAACAACTTCTAGAAAATCGCTTCCAAAAAGCCGTGAGAGCCTGAGCAAATCAAACCCTAACGATATTTAGAAATAAAATAAAAACGAATATAAAAAGTCAACCAAAATCTGAGAATCAAAATGCGTCGGAGTTATATGATCATTACAAAACACTATATAGTACTTCTGATTATACTTACAACTCAAAATTAAGATAAACATTTGCGATGAGAATCTTGATAAAATGGTAATATTGGTAGATTAATGAAGGCTGTAATGCTGAAATCTATAAAACCATATTCACAGATATATCACCGTTTCTATTGAAACTATTAAATCGTATCTTTACCACAGGAGAATATCCCAGATCCTTTTAGGGGGGATTATTAGTACCTGCATTTAAAGGGGGCAATGAAGACGAGCCAAAGAACTATAGAGAAATAACTCTCATTGGTATTTTTCGAACTTTAATTCTCAAATATTTCTTAAAAGACTGATGTGGAGCAGTCTTAATAAAAATATTTAAAATCAATTTAAAAAAGGCAAGTCTACGATTTATTGATATTTTACATTCAATTATGATTGTGATCGAAATGATAAGACAAAGAATAATTGACATATATGGAATGCAGATATCAATGAATCGAACAGACTAGAAACATATCGCTGGTGTAAAAATGAACTCAAGCATGAACATATCTAGACAGTATGCACATGAATAAATAATATAGAACGGTCGTTACAACATTTCCTCACATGACCTTTTAATCGAAACAGGAAGGCATCATCTCTTTCCAAGAAAATATAGAATATGTAGCTTTTGTAATATGAATGCAATCGAGATGAATATCATTTTGTATGTCAAAAACATCATAATCTACGAAATCATTTCTGTAAACCATATTTTTGCTTTTGGCCAACAAAACAAAATGTATTACCCTTTTCCTCAGACAAAACTATGCCAAGTTAGTAAATATTTATAGTATGCATCTTTGTAACGATCGAAAACATTATTAAGTTAAGAATTTGATACTATGATGTATAGTATACTTCTCTATTAATAGAAAATATCAGAACAGAAAGTTTATTTTTGACTTAAACATAAAAAGCTCATCGTCATTTTATATGAATACAAAACAGAAATATAGAAAACACACATAAACAATCAAACTATATATAGTTTCATGTATAACACGTTTTAATTTTTTTAGAAATTACTCAGAAATCGAAAGAATAAAAGAGTAAAAGAATATATCGACCAAGTTACACACAATTCAGTGTGCATGATGGTTGAAATGATATCACGATGACTTGTTTCATATGTTTTTGCATTTTGTCTTTGAAAGTTATATATCATTGAACAGAACAGAACATTTATTGTTAACTTTAACATTTACAGTTTATCGTTGTTACAGTAACATAACACATGGCATGGCAATAGTTGATAAATGCGAGAGTGTATTAGACATATATACATATATAAACTATCAATGATTTCAACATGTTAAAAGTTAAGCATTATCATTCAAAGCAGTATATCGTAGCTTAAAAGTATGTTTGCAATACAAAGCTAGTTTTCGTATAGACATGCAGCATTTTCCGAGTTTAGTAATTGAATGAATTTAAACATGCTTGGTCTTGCATAGTAAAATTTAGTTATGTATTTTTTCCTATTGGCATTACATTTCGGACAAATCAAAAAAGTGATATTCATCTTCGATATCATTATGAACACATTTACGTTGATTTCTTTCAATATTAACATATCTTCCTCTTTCAGCATTTAACACTATTGAACTTAATGAGTTTATATCATTTTTCCAATGTCCAATAAATGAGTCGATTAATCTTCTTCTAAAAAGAAATAAAATAATCAATATTAATCGACTCCGGATATAACCATACTTCATTGAATCCTGCATTTTGTAATACAGTGCGTACATAAGAACACCAAATGTTTGAATTTGCGTTATTTTCCGCATCGTATCGAAGGCTTTGCAATGTATTGTATAAAATGCAATTGTCTGTTTTAAATTGATACAGTTTAAGAACATATTTTACAATTCGTACAGGTCTAGTAACATACAGAGGGTGCCGTTCTAGTTCACCATATATTGCTACTGGTGCTTACTTTTATACTATTTAATGCTGAATAAATGTTATGTAAAACAGAAACGCAGGACAATTGAAAGAAAGATCAATACCCAGAAGTTATTCACACGAGTTTCGGGCCGGGGATCATTTGTCTCTAAATGAAGGTTTGAAATAGGTCTTGAGACATTACAATGATATTAAATAACACATACTTGTTTTGTAGCGTTCATTAAATGAATGGCTCATTGTAATGTTTTATGATTAAATCAAATGTATAAGACCTAAATTAACGGAAACCATATCAATTTTCAGAAACAAAAACAAAAACGTGTGCAGAAATGACATTAATATCGTTTAAGGATTTTATTTTAAATCATGTCTATATTTATAAAAATACCATATGCCCTAAGTATCTAAAATATAACATCAAATTCACTTTAGCGATTGAAAAAAAAATCATACTAATAACTTGCTTATAATTCCTCTCCAAACGTATACGCAAATGCATTTGTAGTATGTGGTTGTGTATTTGTTTATCAGATAAGACCATTAATCCCCGTGGGTGTTTACAGAGGCCACGCGTCCAGTACATTTTTCGATACAGGGTGCTTATCTCTGTAGCGGATTCGGATCGTTGATTGGTCGGTCTTGTTAGTTCGACTCCGCCTACCGTCTTGTGATGGGTATTTTAAGTCAGCTTGGTTTAGGCGTTTATTACTCAAATCCCTCGCATTGTTTATATTTAAAGACGTTATAATGACACAAATTAATGGCTAGGTTCGTTAAAATCAAATAATGGAAGGCTTGCAGTTTTTCAAGAGTGTTTTGATGTTTTCGTTAATAAAAAAAGACTCTTATTGTTTTCTGACCGGAAACGTTTAGAAGTATAATTCAAATTATTAATTGAAAAACGCACTGCAATGCATATGATTAAAACGAACAACATACAATCAGTCTTTTTTCCCATTTTTACATGTTTATCTGTTGCTTTTTTATCACAAACGGTGTATCTCCAATCTATATGTATCAGGTGCCTTTATATACGGAAATATTGCTTCTGTTTTCTTATTTCATTTTATTTATTTCTTTAATATTCAAGGTTCATGTGTTAAATCACATATATCAAACATTCTAACTTTCATAGCAACCATCCTGCACACTGATTTGTGTGTAACGTGGTTGATGTTTTTCATTTTCTTTCCATTTTTGAGAAATTTCTAAAAAATCAGTTGTTGATACAAAAATCATTCAAAACGATGTCTAATGTAAAAATAAGTTTTGATTGCTTGTGTTGTGTGGCGGGGGTGTGCGCGCGTTTGTGCGTGAGTGTGTGTGTGTGCGAGCGCGCGTGCGTGCTTGTTCTTGTGTGCTTGCGTACGTGCATGCGTGCGTGTTTTTTTTATATTTTTGTTTTATATTTGTTTAATGTGACGATGACCCGTTATGCTTAAGTCAAAAAAATCTGTTCTGTTCATAATTGTTCCAACAGCCAAAACATCTAGCTCTAAGGCAGAAAATCACACAAACTATCAAAGCGTTTGACTGTCTCGTTTTATATTTTTTTCAAAACTTTACATCGGCACCAAAGTACTATTGATGTAAATTGAATCTTATACAGTCTGTATTCATTAAATCTTTATTTTGCATGTACTTTAAAGGTACTTTTGTTATAATCTGTTCGTCAAAATCTTGTTCTTCTTTCGCCATGGCTGTTTTCAAACTCTATTGTTTTAATATTTGTATATAATTTAAATTATATTGATTTGCATATTAAATTTACCTGATATTTGTTTTCAGAAAAACATTCACATCAAAGAAATCATAAATTGAAGAAAATAGAGACAAACTGCGAAAAACTGGAATTACTGTTAGCTGTCACACTAGGCATTATATAAGGTTGTCATTAAATATGTGATAAGTGCATTTGGTTTAAACAGTATTTATTTCAAAATAACACTATAATGATCTACACATTTGTAGCATATACAATATAAAATGTTTGTCGGAGATTGTGATACATGGAAGCATTTGATCTGATCATTTTAAAGTATGTTTTCGAGAAATGATGATGAATGGTTCGAGCTTAACAAATACCAGGTTTAGTGTTTGGAAACAAAACTAGAAGTTGAATTTCTGAAAGTGAAAAGTATAAAAGGTCACTGTAATTCTTTTAAAATATCAGCGTTTGCAGGATCAATACGTTTTGATAATTGACAATGCAGTTTTCTGATATCCATCGATTATGAATGAACAGTTACAAGGTTCACAGACTTTTCATTAGCACAATACTTGACTTACTCGTACTGCTGTTCTTGTTTATTTAATGTGTCGATTGAAATGTAATTTATTTTAGACTGATCGTATTTCAGATATTCAAGATATGTGCACAACAACCTTATCTCAGTATTAAAATACGTAATAAGATTTACAACTATTTTTACTTAATCCATCTTCTTTTAAATTTATTGTTAGTGTTGTCTTAAAACAACTTCATTTTAATGTGATTTAAATTTCTCGTTTAACCAAAAAATATATTGGTTTAGTCTTCGATATTTCTATAATTACTCATTTTTGAAAACTAAGTTTATAATCATGATACTTGTAAGATCATCAGCAGTAACATTAAAAACCATGTTATTTTATTTAAATGTCCACCACAGACCACCGCTAAGAAAAAACTTTTGGAAAATTGGAGATCAGGTGTAAATGCGAAGAACTGGATATGTTAGAAATGAATGGGATAGTGTTCATACAAAAATGCTAGAATTTTGATTTAAGCAATTAAAATTCGCGCATAAAATATTTTTACGATTCTAAGAACGCTCGCGAAAAAGTATGTTACTATGCGTTCTGGATAAGCATTTTTTTTTAAAAAACAAACTCTTAATTTCGGGATAATATCGGAATCAGAACTTAAGAATTATATATCTTCTATAGCGAAATAGCCCCGAAAAGCGAAAAGGGTTTGAATAGTGTTGAATACATGTATAAGAACACATTTGACATAAATATCTCATTGATAAAAACGTGCACGATGATTAACAAATCGCCCACTGTATTAGTTTAATATAATGAGACTTTTTAGTGTCTAAATGTTAGTTTGAATTCTGATTTTTATTTATATATTGATGGATTATCTTTTTAAAGTGTAAAACTTGTTGTTCTAGTTCATTTGTAGATAACAATAACGTGTACATATTTACATCTTAATTACTAGTATTACGTTGGTCACATGCAAGATATACACAGTTTGCAAGTTAATTTAGCGTACATACTTGATAACAATTCATTAAATATTTAAATTCATGTAAAATTGTAATGTTGGCCAAGAACAATAATATCTTGGTAAACATGAAGATATCAGATATCTATTATATGGACACACTAGTAGATCATGATATTCTGTTTCGACAGTACATATATATTTTACGTTGTACACAGTCTTTCTGCTCTTTCGATGCACATCTTACTACATTAATCAAGTTTATGTTAAGAACACCTGAATCGTGAAAATGCTATTCTATGTTTGATTATATGAATATAGTTAAGATTGGGTTTACAACACTTATTTTCATAAGTACATACGTTTCTAGCTTTTTACTATTATTAACATCTTCAAACCAACAAAGTACGCATTGATCATAAACACGTTGGATTAACATCTCCAATTCAACTTTCGTAACATTTGCATTATGTTACAAGTATGTATGTTCAAACTCATCTAATGTGCGTTTTAATGGTAATGTCAGTACAGGTATAAATCTGATTGTGTTTTGATAAGGCGTTTTCAGATAAAATTATTGTGCTGAATGTTTCTCCAAATGGAAGAATTAATACAACTGTCAAATGGTGGGCAATCTTGAGAGGACTCGGTTCAAACCAAGCTATTCGCACGTATTCCTACTAATTTAGCATCAAGATTAGTTGTTTATGTTTTCTATGGACGGGTTTATATAATTTTATTGAGTAAATAAATTTCAAAAAGAATCAAATTATTTCATATTATCAAATTTGTCATATTGTGAACTGTACGATATGCACACAGTAATGATTACTCTTGAGGAGATAACGTAACAAACAACAAACGAGGTAACCAAGTCTTTCTTTAACGTATAATAATTATACACATACAATACGCAAAACCGCTTGGCTCAATATTCGCGAGGCTCGAAGTATTATGGCCAGTCCCTGATATATCGAGCCAACGGGTTTCGATTGTATAGATAATTGAAAACGTCTTATTTGGTACGCGTCAAAGATATTTAACTTGAAGTACCATGTAATTCATATTTGTTTGTTACAATAAACGATGCCTTATTTTACAGTCTTAAGTAAAGATTTAATAAGGTGTGATGTCTAGAAAATTAAAAAAAGCAAAAATCAATTTCCGTCCGAATAAAAACGCGTGTAGCCACTTAATCAGAACGTTGCTTAAAAAAACAAACTCAAATATACTTATCAAATAACAACTGGGATAATAAAACATGTTACATAAAAAAACGTTAGCAGTAATATATTATTATTATTAAACGCGCATGGACTATTAGCGAGAAGAAGAAATGACCTTCTGGTGAAAATTTTCAATGTCTCCCAAAGGTCGCAACGATGTTACCCAAAGGTTGTATTTGTCAAAATACTTTTGAAATTATTTACAAGCATTTTTTGAGTATATCCTTAATGTTGTTCTACATCTGTTAATGAAAATGTCATGACAACGGTGTTCGACTGTATAGATAATTAAAAACGTCTTATTTGGTACGCGGCTAAAAAAAATAATTCGAAGTTCATGTAAACCACACTATAAATTTGGACATAGGAAATGTTCCCATTGAGTATTTATTTGGTACTAAAAATACAAGAAAAGATCGTTATTGTGGATGTATCTCCATTTTTTTTAAGGGTAGGGTTTAAGATAATATTATGATCACTGAAAGGCATACAAATGGTAAAACTAAACAGGAAATCGAAATATAGAGCACTGATTATATACTTGCATTAAATTGCGATTTAAACGGCCGCATGGCTTATGAAATTGGCTTCTTAAGTTTTCATAATAATATAGACAACGAGCAATTCGAACACATGTTGAATGTTCCTAACATAATAAGTAAAGATAAATGCTTAGACAACCACGGAAAAAGTTACTAGTAAGGATAGTAAAATAAGCGACTTTACTTGCCATAATACTAACGGAAATAACCCGGTAGATTATTTTATCATTAACTATCGATATTTCTCTCTTTTGAGCAACTTTGAAATACTTCCTTCCACACAATTCTATGACCACTCGGCAATAACAATATGTTTATAAGGTATTTGTTTACAAACAGGAATTCAATTACTTGATCAATTGGATATCCGCAGTATACACATTGCGTGGGAGAACGTAATCCATTCTTAAATTTACTACAGTCGCACAGTAACGATTAACCGCGTTGTGTGACAATATTTATAATACAAGCATTGATGATTCAGTTAATTCATTTACTGAAATATTGCAAATTGTGCTAAATCACAATAAATAAAGATAGAAATACGGTAAATGATTGTAATAATAATAATAATAATAATAATAATAATAATAATAATAATAATAACATAGAATGAGGGTGTAGAATTGCTAACATGGCAATAAAACAACAAAACAGTTTGGAAAAAATTGAAAACTCAGTACAAGAAAAGTATACCCAGCTCAGAAGGCTTATCTATAGATGAGTTGTATAAGCATTTTAAAAACCTTTTGGTGTTGCGAATAATGAAAAAGAATTCAATGTGCCTTTTAAGGCATATGAGTCGCTAGATGGGATAATATCGGAATCAGAACTTAATAATTATATATCTTCTATAGCGAAAAAGCCCCGGCAACAATATTTTAATGTTTTTTTTTTTAAGAATTCATTTGCAATGAGTTCCGCTAAATTTGCTCTAATTGTAAAACATAATATTTAATAACGCAGAATACCCGGAGTCGTTGAGAGAGGGTAATAATAACACCAATATATAACTGAACGCGTGGTGACGCGAGTAAATATAAAAATTATAGAGGCATAGCGTTAAGCAATATATTAGATAAGGTGTAAAAATTGCGACACAAACTTAAGTGCAATCGGAAGTGACAAAATGATGAATATGATAGGTTTTCATGTCGGCAGATCGGCCACTCATGCCAATGAATAAAATTCGATTACAGTGGAAACTCGGTGTCTCGGTATCGCAAGGTTCGATATCCTTGTTGGCTCGAACAAGATTTAAAGCTTGTGTTTGTTCAATATGTTCATATAAAATTCGATCGGTTAGTTGGTATTTTGAGGTTAAATATTTCTCAACGCTCAATGTCATTTTTGCGGTCTCTAATAAACATTTAACATTTTGATTTGTTTGTATAACTCGATGTCAGTTTTCACACCTTGATTTATTTGCTTAGCTAAGCCGAGGCGCTGATCGATTATATTTGCTTGATTGGTATTATAATCATTATCAGATTCAAATGGTTTAACAGTTTGAGAAAACATGCTTTCACTTTAATTTCGGTCTTTAGCTGGCACGAATACAGACGTTCAAAGTATGTCAGAGTCAAGTTTTAGTTTTATTAGCATAAACATAAAAATGTCATTGCTATTATATATAATACAATTTAAAGACGGTGAACATGTAATTTATATACAAACACAAATGTCAGATTTATGATGTATCATTATGTTTTTATAATAATATAGACAACGAGCAGTTCGAACACATGTTGACAAATGTTCCTAACATAATAAGTAAAGATAAATGTTTAGACAACCACGGAAAAAAATACTAGTAAGGATAGTAAAATAAGCGACTTTACTTGCCATACTACTAACGGAAATAAACCAGGCCCCGATTTCTCGAAACTTCTTAAACTGCTTAGATTAGCAACGAGTTTAAACCCGTTATTCGGTTTAACTAAACCGCTTTGTTAAACCGAATTTCACGAAAGCGTTTAACAACCGGTTTAACTAATCGAGTATAACGCGATTATCTTTTTGGTAGTTTGGGTTAAAAGCATGGATACTCTTCAAATAGAGGTAAAGCTCGACCAAACATCATAAACCTGTCAAGTCGTCTGTTTACAACGATGGCGTCCTGCAATAAAATAGCGAAAAAAAGGTGTGCAAACTGGACGGACAAGGAAAAGGCAACGGCGATTGGTCTGATTGTGGAAGAGGAGGGCAGAGGATTGTTCTCAACCTTCCGTGGGGCTTCTCAAGGTGCACACGAGAAAAAACAAATGTGGGAGTACATCTGCCAACGCCTTAACGCGTACGTACATGCATCTTTTAATGACTATTTTTTCCATGTTGAAATTCGCTTAAAACTCTTGTTTTGTAAACAACCAATGCTACATAATTCGATCCAGTTGACCAATAATTATGGGATAATAGTATATGTTAAATCTCGAGGTACGATAACATGTATTTTTGGTCCAAAGGCAAACAGAATGAATCAAACTGGGTTTGTTTTTTAATTTCAGATCAGGACTTTGTGTCGAAAGAAGGTCTGTGGAGGACATCAAAAGCATGTTCAAAAACAGTAAATCTCTTGGTATGTATAAATGTCAAGTTCTTTGAATAATGTCTCATTAAAGTCTTGAAAAAACGCTTGTTCAAACAAATATCATGAATGATTGAAAGATCATAACACAACTTCTGATTTAAACTGATGTAATTAATTATGTTATAACAACTGGAATCAGTCCGCTGTATGTTTGCACCATATGAATTATTATGGGTTTTTTTCAGTAAAAGGTAAATTAGATGCAGCGAAAAGAACAGGTAGTGGTGCTATCAAACTCTCACCAGCTGAAGAGGTCTTGGCAGACCACCTAAGGGATGTCAACCCGCGACAAATAGACGGCATCCCTGGGGGTGTTGATACGTATGTTACAGGTATAGAACACCCTACTTTTTGACAATAATTCAATAAAACATTTTAAGCTGCAGAACATATCTTCAATCATATCTGCAGCAATTAAACTGTTATATCTATTCAATCACCTTTTTCATGATTTAAATGAGAAATACAATATTTCTCCTTTTTACAAAATGTATATGTTAGCATTACAAGTCATGTATTTGTACTAAACAACTATGTATTTAAAAAACAAAACAAAAAAACCCCATGTATTGCAGTTTCATCGGTGCCAGAAGTTAACATGCCTTATACTCCAACGGAGGATGTTACTGTTATGCCATTGGGTAAAATTGTACTTTATTCCTTTGTTCAACATACACCTTATCACATCTTATCCACGCAGAACATGCTTTAACATTTACAATCAATTTCAACATTAAATTGATTTTACATCTTATAATGCATGCTTGTTTATACTGTACAATCAGCCATTTTGTACTCTTGTTGTATTGGTACCTACTTCTGAAGATAATTATAAATATTTCACTGACAACGTGTACACAAATAATATATGCAGCAAATGAACAACATAATATTCCACTTTTTCACACAATGACCAAGTGTAGCACCCACAAAATTTCTCTTGCAGTATTCTCTGTATCAGCTGTACATGAAACTGCGTCACCTGACCAACCACAGCCACCAGTTTCTTGTCCTGGTACCAGTCGAGCCTGTGACCCTGCAGAGGCTCTTGAGAACAGTTTTGTCTATGATTCCCCAAGTAACACGTGAGTTACATTTGAATCTTGAGTATACTTTAAATGTTTATTAATGTAAATTTAGAGACAAAGAATTCGGATCATATCTTGTCTGCATGCTCAGTCATTTAAATTAGACTTTCGGATGAACAAGCCCGGATTCTTTTACTATTGCATGAAATCATATTTATGAACAAGCCCTGTTATATAAAATTCAGAATTTGAGCAAGTCCGGAAGACATTTTACCAGTGCAGGGCTTGTAGGCTTGTGTTAACTGTGCATGCTTAATTGGTTTGACTTCATTTTGGGAGAGAAGCACAGTTTCACTGAAAGTGAGTCATTCTTTGGCAAGTGTTGAAGAGGGTATGTTTATCTGTTATTTTTATGTTAGTAATTGTAATAATTGTAAAAATATTTCAGGCATCAGATTGTCATGGACGGTGCAAGTGGAAGTACAGTGGAAAAAACAAACTTCCAGAAAGGTAACAAAATATACCTTTTAAACCTTTTGTTTGTTATACAACAATAAATTGTTTGTTTGTAAAAAAGAAGTATTGTGATATTAATAAGACTTTTAAGTATATTTAATAAAACCATTTGGTATTTATTGAAATCTCATACTAATGCTCATATCAGTTTAACCAAAGTGTTTTTCTTCATTTAAAAGCTGAATTAAATGGTTACAACACACATAATAAAGACAACATATTTTTTATTTACATTATTATGTGAATTACAATTCTTAGATAATATTTTTCATTGATCAGGTAAAAAAACTTCCCGCAAGCGCAAAGGACTGTCAGAAGAACGCCTGTTTGCGCTAGAGGAAAAACGGCTGCTGGCAGAAATAAGAGCTTACGACAGCCAGCATCTCTTTTATCAAAATAAAATAAGGAAAGACAATGAAATTCATGAGCTAAACAAAAAACTCCTTCTTAAAAGAATAAATGAAGAATAAATGTGTTCAATTTGATTGCTAGGCGCCAATATCTTGAGACTTCTTAAGTCTCTTATATTATAAACAGAACTAAGCTAATCACACTTTTTTGTTGTTCGATAAGATGCATTATATTTAATTCTTAAAGAGTTTTAAGAAATTATGTAGATATAACCTATATAATATTAGAATAAACCATTTTTCAAAATCCATTTTCAGTACGTTTGAAGGCTTATTGAAATAAGAGACTTAAGCTTGTTAAGCCTAAGATGTTTTGAGAAATTTGGGCCTGAATATTTGAATTAACAGTTGTACTCTCTCCAATTTAGATATCATTTAATTTGGTAATTTAAGAAATATAAGAAAAAGTTCGTTTTGCCATTTATGCATACAATTCAATTTTAAAAATTAACTCACAATATAACATATTTCAAAAATTCAGAAACTGACAAATTTTGTATTTGTTTCAAATTTCTATTTGATCTTTTGTTAAAAGGGTTCTGTCACTGATTTAAAAACGTACAGGCAAAAAATTGTATTAATTTTGTCTGATGCTAGAATTAGAAAGTTGACTAATCAGTACATTGGTGAGACTACAACTTAAAATTAAGACTGCAATATCATAATTTGATATGATGTCTTTTGTAAAAGAAATGGAGAATGTTTGTTAAATTCAGTTTAATATAGTATTTAATTTTAACTTATCAGAAAAAAACATATGTTCACACTGGTGAATTAAGTTACTATGAAAAGTATCATATACCTTTGTCATAACTTAAGGTAATAAGTGTGTTCCACATACAACAACAGAAGTTATAAAGAAGCTTGTGTACATTCATTTACATTTCGAAATTATTGTCGAAATGAATCTCATTACAAATATTTGCATTGTAGTAAGAAATAAAAAAGTAGCTCAAATCTGTAAGTTGCAACCATCTATGTTACAAATACATGGTTTTAATGGATTGTCACTTCTCAATTATATCTAACTTAATCTTTTGTAAATTTACTTTTGACAATAGTTATTTTTGAGTATCACTTCATTAGCTTTTTATAACTTTTTTTCTCAGTGGTAACTACTACTCCTTGAAAGAAGTATATATATATATCACATGGGCTTTTTGGGCATATTAATTACACTTAAAATTGTTAATCAAATTCATAGATTGAACTTAAATGACCTGATTAGCCTTGAATATTGGTATAAGAGATTAAGGTGAAGGTATTGATTTGAATAATTTTGAAATTTTATTTTGCTTAATTGCTTGAATAGAAACACTTCAGATTTAATTTAATTGATTTGTTCCATCTGGTCACAAAAACACAAATGCGAAGGAAATGTTTTTTGTTTAAAAATGGTATGTGATTCACATTCAAACCCATTAAGTTATCATTTTATATATGTATAATTGAATTATATTTTGATGTAATGAGGAATACGAATCAAATTACTTAAAAAATGTATTGAATCTCTTATATCTTGTTGTTCATGACCAAAAGCCATATTTGGTACCGAATGAGAAGTAAACTTCTTTAAAAAATATCATCATGATTGCATGGTTAATGTCCCAAAATATCCGCTTGCATTTACCCATCCGATTTAACAGCAAGAAAATACATTGACCGTCTCTAAGGTGACATACTACCTAGATAATTGACAAGTATAAAAATATAGATTTCAAATGAATACATGCCTGCTATTCGATAAAATTCTGCTTTGCATGCTGCCACATCCGATCTAAATCCTATGGTCCTGCTACCGATCTCGGCGAACACCTTAATGACACCTTTCACCGCCCGGCATACTGAAGAAGGTGAAATCCCATGGACAGCACCCACTACTATATAGTGGGTGCCGGTGGCCAAAAACTGCAGTGTAACAAGCACACTTAGAAGTGGCGGAAGTGGATTTGACCGACTCGTCGGCCGGACCATTGATTGGTACGCCCTGTCAACAAGCTGTATGATAGAGTGTGGCCGGAATCTGTACCGGTTGAATACCTCTAATTCTGACATCACTTCCAGCGGGTTGGTTCGGTCCTGGAAAACTCGCGGAATCGGCAAACCAGCGATGCGGTTACGAATACGCCGAATTCGGCGTCTGATGTCGGCCATTTTTAATCCATCTATAACGCGTTTAAACCAACAACAAAGCAGGTTTAGCTAACGGGTTTAAGTCAATCAATAGATTCAAATGGTTTAACAGTTTGAGCAAACATGCTTTCACTTTAATTGGCACGAATACAGACGTCAAAAGTATGTCAAAGTCAAGTTTCAGTTTTATTATCATAAACATAAAAATGCCATTGCTATTATACATAATATAATTTAAAGACGGTGAACAAGTCATTTCTATACACACACAAATATACCTATTAATAATAAGAAAACTATGTTGTTAAATATTTAAAAAGCGAAATAGAATAATCTTATTGATCCATAACTTCCCCATTTACACAATAATAATTTATGTTTGTAAATAACATGCCTGACGAAATTATATGGTTTGAATATTGTTGAATATAAGAACAAATTTGACATAGATATCGCATTGAAAAGAACGTGCACGAGGATTTCGTGTTTGACATATCGCTAACTGTGTATGTTTAATAGAATGAGACTTTTTAGTGTCTAAATGTTGGTTTTAATTCTGGTTTTGATTTATATATTGATGTATTATCTTTTTAAATGGTAACACTTTACCTTGTTGTTCTAGTTCATTTGTAGAAAACAATAACGTGTACATATATACAATTTAATTATAACGTTGGTCACATGCTAGATATATACATTTTGCTAGTTTATTTAGCGTACCTACGTAATAACTATTCATTAAATATCAAAATCCATGCAAAGTTGTAAAGTTGGCCAAGACCATTAATTTCTTGGTAAACATGAAGATCTCAGATATCTATAATATGGACACACCAATAGTAGAAAATGATAATCTGTTTCGACAGTACGCATATCTTATTTTGTGCACATTCTCTCTCCACTATCGATGCCTCTGAAACTACCTTACTCAATTTTATAAGTTTATGTTAAGAAAACATGAATCGTCAAAATGCTATTCTATGTTTCATTATATTAATTGTTAAGACTGGGTACACATACAATACTTTTCTTCATAATAATTCCTACTTAATAAGCATTAAGTTTGCTTGTTTATTGCTTTTCTACGGATTGGTTTATATTTGTATTGCTTAAATAAAATGAAGAAAAAGTCAAATTATTTCATATTATCAAATGTGTCATGTTGTGAACTGTACGATATGCACACGGTAATAATAACGCTTTATGATATAACGTAGCAAACAACAAACGAGGTTAACAAGACATTCTTAAACGTCTAAATAAACACAAATATACCGCTTGAAACGATATTCGCGAGGCTCGAAGTATTTCGGCCAGTCCCTGATAAATCGAGCCAACGGGTTTCGATTGTATAGATATTTGCAAACGTCTTTTTGAGTACGCGTCAACGAAATTTAATTTGAAGTACCATGTAATTCATATTTGTTTGTTACAATAAACGTGCCTTATTTTTTAGTACTAAGTAAAGTATTATTAAGGTGTGATGTTTATTTGTTGAATAACAAAAATCAATTTCCGTCCGAATAAAAACGCGTTTAGCCACTTTATCAGAACGTTGGTTAAAAAACAACAACTCAAATATACTTATCAAATAACAACTGGGATAATAAAACATGTTACATAAAAAAACGTTAGCAATAATATATTATTATTATTAAACGCGCATTGACTATTAGCGAGAAGAAGAAATGACCTTCTGGTGAAAATTTTCAATGTCTCCTGAAGGTCGCAACGATGTTACCCAAAGGTTGTATTTGAAAAAATACTTTTGAAATTATTTACAAGCATTTTTTTTTAGTATATCCTTAATGTTGCTCTACATCTGTTAATGAAAATGTCAAGCCAATGGGGTTCGACTGTATAGATAATTAAAAACGTCTTATTTGGTACGCGGCTAAGAAAATTATTTGAAGTTCCATGTAATCCATTCAATTGGTATATAATTTCGAAGCCAAATGTAAAGAACACATAGCTTAGTTCACATGAGGCCATGTCCCTAGTATGTACCTAAAAGATCGACGTTTAGATTGTAGAGGTTAATATGTGTTAAGCTCACGTCTAGTATGGTCCTTGTTATGTGCTTTTAGAACAAGGTCGACAACTAGCAGGCGGTGGTTTTCATAGGTTCAGCTCAGGCCCAAGCCGTTCATAGCATGTGCCTACTCAGTGGACTATCAGCTGGCGGAGGTTACTATATTTTCAGCATATTCCAAGGTTATTTATGTCTCTTATATGTGCCAACAATGCAGTTCAGGTATAGTATTTACCTTATAGGTGTATACTAGGGCGACAACCAGTAGGCGGCGGTCACCATATGTTCAGATTAGGCTTAGTATAAGCTAGGGTCCAAGGCCATGCCGGCAGTCACTATACAATCAGTACAGGACTAGTAAGTCTCTTTTATGCATATGCTAGGGCGTCAGGCATAACGAGGATGACACTGTGTGATCCAACTATATTGATTTTCAACAATCTGTTTAGTTCAAGCCTAGTATATCCCTACACGTGTCTTCTAGCGCGGTAACAAGTAGGCGGATATCATTCTTTGTTCAGTTCAGGACTCATATGTCTTTATTGTATGCCTACCTGGGCGACAACCAGTAGGCGGCGGTCATTAATTATGTGATCAAATCAGGCCTGGTATGTCTTTTTCGTGCCGAACAGGGTGACAACAAGTAGGCTGATTCACTAGATGCGCACATGAGGGCGACAACTGGTACGTGCAGGCCAATTTATGTTTATTCAGGCCCTGTATGTTCCAATGATAAAGATACTTGTGCATTAAGCAGCATGGCCTGCTAATGTTTGAGCCTGAATGATGACCTTATATATGCCCGCTAGGGCACTAGGACATGCAGAGGACACTGCGCATTCACTTTAGGTCATGTACGTCACACTTACATGTCTATTAGTGCGATAACCAGTAGTTTGATGCAATTTTATGCCCAGTTCACGTCTAGTAACTCCATATAATGAGTAAACTATGGCAACAGAAGTATGAGGTCATTATATACTCTCTTCAGGCCCAGGTAATGTTTTTATAGGGCACCAGGTCATGATGAAGATCGCTGTTGATTAAGGTAAAGACTCGTACATGTTTTGTTCAAGACTGAAATGTCCCTTTTGTGATCCCAAACTTTCGACAACTAGTTGTTTGAGGTCTTCTGGTCTTCTATTCAGGGATAAAATGTCGCTATTATGTTCCTACTCGGGCGAGAAATAGTATGGTGCGGTTTAAGATATATGGCATCTAGGGTGTCAACCAGTAGATGGAGGTCATTTTGTGTTCAGCTGAGGCTGATTGTTTATATGATTTTTTATAATGTCTAAAATATATATAAACCAATCTGATCTTTTGGTAACATTGTTGCAACCTTTGAAAGACATGAAATGATGTTACCAGATGGTCAAATCTTCTGCTTTCCGAAAGTAAGTTTTGTGTTTAAAAATAATATAGTTTTGCATACTAGATTTTACATTTAATGTAATCGCATTTCTTTCTTTTTTGTGTTTTATTGTTTTGTTGTTGAAAATCCATGGTTCTAATGCTGTGTAAACGTATTTTTTTTATAACTGGACATAAAGGTATATCTGATTTTTAACTTCCTAGACATGACATGAATATTTAACCTTTGCCTAAAAGCATTGTTTAGGTCTCAGAAAATCTGTGGACAGTAACAGTAGTACGTGCCATGCTATACTAAACCAAAGAAGTTATGTTGAAACGCTTTATGCAGAAATATGTGTGCAGCTCGTATATCGTTTTTAGTGCTTACTAGTGCAACAAAATGTAGGCAAAAGTAACTATGTCCAGTTCGGTTCAGGGCGTGTATGTCGCTCTTTTGTGCCTTCAAGTGTGGCAGCCAATAGACAGAGATCACTTTATGTTAAGTTCAGCTCCGATATGTCCCTGTTTTGTTCGTCCTAGGGAAATAACAAGTTGGCAAATGTCACTGTGTGTTTAGTTCAAACCAATAATGTCCTTAAATATCCCTTCTATGGCAAGAGCGATAACCAGTAGCAGGAGGTCACTCTTTTTTCAGTTAGCCCTTTTGGGTGCTTATTAGTGCAAGAACCACAAGCAGGTCATAATGAACATTTCACGTCTATGATGTTTCTATATTTTGCCTTATAGTCTAGAAATAGTCCGTCCCTATTATTCGCGTTATATTAAAAGAAACAGTAGGGGCGATCACTATCATGTCTATTCGGTCGCTATTTTGCGTCTACGAAGATGAAAACCGGTTGGCGAAAGTCTCAGCTTTTTGTTTTCTTTAATCGAAGTATTTTCCTATTTTGTGCCAGTTAGTGCAACAACCAGTAGGCGGAGGTCACTTATTTTAGTCAGGACTAGTATGTCGTTTTCTTTTGCCTACTATGGCGACAAGCAGTAGGTGCAGTTCACTATATGATTACAGTATGTCTAGTTTATCCCTACAATGCAGCTGGTAGGATTACAACTAGTTGGCGGAGGTCACCATGTGTTCCGATATGGCCCAGTAAGTCCCTATTATGTTCCGACAAGGTAGATAATAGTAGGCGATGTCAATAGGCTGGTATCACTCTGTTTTTGGCTCATACTAAGTATGTCGCTATCATGAGCCTACCAGGGCCAAAACCAATAGCAAATGGATATCTTTGGTTTAATAGGAAAAAAACCCAGTACGTTGAGGTCATAACTTGTTCACTTCATTACTGTTATATCCTTATATGTGTTATATGTGTTAACTTGGACGACAGCCAGTAGGTTCATGACAATGCCAATTTATGTTCATTTAAGGACTAACCATTCCCTAGCATGTGTTTATCAGGGCGACAACCAGTAGCCGGAGGTCAATACAATTTACTTCATGTACGGTAGGTTCTTTTTATGTGCTTACTATGATGACAACCAGTTGACAGATGTCAATATATGTTACCGTTTGACGCAATTATGTGCATAATAGTGCGACAAGGAATGGCGGACGTCACAATAAACCCATTTGGAAACAAATTTGTCTCTATCAGGTGTCTGCCCATCAACCAGTACCTGGATGTCAATGTATGTCCGGCCTTAGACCAGTTCGTTCATATTAATTCTTATTGCATTTAACGCTAGCATGTGCGTAACAGGGTGAAGCCAAGTAGGCGGAGGTCAATTAACAATCAGTTCACGCATATCATGTTCATATTTTGTGCGTACTAGGATGACAATTTGTATGCGGATGGCACTATATGAACAGCTGAATTTGCTCTGTTTTGTTCCTTTTATGAACCCACTAGGGCATAAAGTCATGGTGGATGTCACATTATGTTCTATTCAGGACAAGTACGTCTCATGCGTCTACTAGGGCATCGGCCAGTGGGTGCTAGTACTATTTTGTGAATACGCGGACCACAATTAGTAGGTGGAGGTCACTATTTTGTAAGTTCAGGCAACAGTAAAAGGAAACTAGAGTGTCGACCCCCATCAACTTTCAACATGGTATATGTGAAATTGTCGTGTGTAGAGCAGTAGAGCAACCGTGACCTTTCTAGAAAAAGATTGTAAATCGTCTACGGAATATTAAAACAAATCCGACCTTTGGGTTACACGGTTGCAACCTTTGGGAAACTTGTACTTGTTATCAGATGGTTATATAGCATGTTGCCTAAAAGGTATTGTGTTTAATAAAACATAATTCGGCATATTGTTCATTACATTTTGTGTAATCCAATATATCTAAATTATAATATACTATATTTTATGTAGTTGCAATGTTCTGATGTGATGTGGATGGACACACTTATGGTATTAAAGGATGGAGAAGATAATCATTTTTGAGTAAACAAAAAAGTAAATGAATATTAACCTCAGCCTAATAGGTTAGTAAAATTAGTATTTGCCATGCTAGAATATATATCAAATAATTAATAATGATTTATATTTTATCATAAGTTATGGTGCTACAAGAAATACATATTTATTTGGATAATTTGGAACGATTCCAAACGTATCACTCTTTTTTGAGGCGTATTGTAATAATTATTACGATTACTTTTATGCTCATATTGGCATACTTTACAAGTCGGTGGCAAGATATCACTGTTTTTGCAGAAGTTGGTGTCAACTTGCTGAGATCTTCAGACATATAATGCTAGTTTCCAACTGACGCGTTTCGTTTGACCCAAATAGCATAGCAGTTAGATTTCTACACTTTTTCATAATCATTGACTTGTTTCCTCCTCGCCAGTATACTCGATAGTTTTTAATAACTTTATGATAATATATTTCCAATATTTTTATTTTCCACATGTACTATATATCCCCATTATCCTCATTTTCTTGTATTTTTCCAAACATAGTTCTTAAAACTCGAATGATCTAGATCGCCTACAACACTTAATGTATAGTGGATGTTTACTATGTCCGTTTTATGAGAATTCTTTGCTGCCAGCCATGGGCGTATATCCATTTATGTTCAGTTCAGTTCTGATTTGTACTAGCATGTCTCGGGTTTGTTTCTACTAGGGCAATAATCGGTAAGCCGATGTCAATATACTCATTTATACACCGTTAATCCTAAATCGGGATATGGATTGACGGTATGTCGAACAAACAATTTATAGACAAAACAGCATGCGCGATTTATTAGTGACATAAAACATAAAGTCGTGAAAATGTGCAACACCTTAACACCGTTATGAATGTTAGTTGAGTGATAGTTCAGTATATAATTATGTCGAAACAGTGTTTAATTAGTAACAAATAACTTTGATTATAATACTTGTTTTATTTGAAATTTATGTAAATCAAAATTTAAGCTCATGCATGCATTCATAATGTAAATCCCTGTAAAAATATAAGAAGGACATATAAATCCTGAAATGAACATAAAGCGATCTTTGCTTTCCTGTTACCATCCTAGAATGCACTTAAACGCGACAGTGAAGTCCTGAACAGGAAATAGTGGCCTTCGCCTACTGCCTGTCGCATAAGTAGGCTAATGATAGCGACGGGAGAGGGCCTTAACTGATGTTGGCATAACTTGTGGCCCAATCCCTTTGCATGCTTGATTTTATATTGCCGGTCTAAATTTTGTGTTAAAATTTGTAATGATATTGTCATTGTGAAATGTGTTCTCATGCAATAAAATATTATTAAATTTAAAAAAAAATAATGATAGCGACATAATAGTTCTGAACTGAAAATAATAACCTCCGCTTACTGATTGTCACCATTAAAATAGGCATACATGTCCAAGCCAAACACATAGTATCAACAGTATCAACAAAACTAGGCCAATATGAGTTTCCTCCGTTTTGATTGGCTACAAAACTCGCCTTATATAGGATTAGAGAAATGGATCATTTTCATTGGCTGTCGAAACCCGTCTATTATGAGAAATATGCTAGAAATAATTTTTAAAACAGCCATTGTGTTTTCCGTTTTCTGACTGTTTTGAAAATTGTGTGCATCGCATTAACTTATTTTGAATACTTGAACCACTTTTTACGGTTTGATATTACAGTTGTATTTAACCCGTTGGTAGGTTTTACGAATATTTTGTGTACACCGACAAAATGGACGACGAAGGTATAACATTTAACATTTGGCTAACGATTTACGAAATAAAGATAAAAAGAAATGTTTCTTATAATGTACAGAGCTTTTTTCATAAGCATTTGCAGTATCACTTTAAAGATGAATGTCAAAATCAGCATAGTCGATTCTATAAAGGCAGACACCATGAATGAATAAGGGATGACTATGGCTTCAATGTGAATTGGTAAGTTATAAAAATGTTTTAACAAAAATGGTAAAAGTCAATTAATAAAACATTTATTAATTAGGGGATTTCATAATGGTCCAGTTATTTGTCCGCGGTCAGATGTATTTGCCTTCGCCCTTTTGGGCTCAGGCAAATACATCTAACCTCGGACAAATAACTAGGCCACTATGATATCATCTAATTGATAATATTGTATCAAAAATTGGGATTTTCTATATACTATTCTATAACATTGTAACAAGGCATGCATACATTTGATTATTATTCAACTATTACTATTAGGCAATTGCGATAGCAATACCAGATAATTGAAGAAAACAATATTCCAGAACTCTTTCCATATCGACCAAACTCTGCCAATATCAACATAACTCGGCTAATATGAGTTTCCTCCGTTTTAATTGGCTACAAAACTCGCCTTATATAAGATTTAAGAAATGGGCCATTTACATTGGCTGTCAACACTCGCATGACATGACAATCAGTAGAAGGAGGCCACTATATGTTCAGATAATGTACATAAGACATAATCTGTTCACTTCGTGTCTATTATGTCCCTAATATGTGTCTACTAGGGCAAACACAAGAAAGCAGAGGTCACTTGATGCTCCTTTCAAGACGCTATCGCTTTAATATTTATATCAGGGCGACAACCGGTAGGCGGAGATCAATATAGAGTCAGGTGATGTGCCAGTTTGTTCCTATTATGTGTTCTCTTGGACCACAAACAATACTTTGTTGTCACACGATGTAACATTATAAGAGGCTCGAGTGTCCACTTTAGAAAATCATGAATTCTACACACAGAGATTGTTTATTATTGTTTAATGAACATTCTAACGAAAGAGGAATATTTTGCATACATAAAAATTAAATATTTACCGCTCCCCAACTTTAAACATCACATAAATAGCCTAAGGTCATATCTCGTATGTTCCTAGTGTGTGCGTATCGGGCGATGACACTTTGTGTACAGCTGAGTACCAGTTTGTCCCCATATTTTGACTACTTTGCCGCGTTGTCATGGCAAAGTATATTGAATGATCTGTTCGGGACATTATTTTTTCTATTAGGTACATATTATGGCATCAATCAGAAACCGGAGTGACTTTATGCACACCTTAGGACTTGATTTGACCTGTTAGTTGCCAACTTGGACCACAAACTGTAGGATGAGGTCACATTCTTGTCACATAACATTATAAATAATATCGACTGTACGCTTTAGGCTGTCGTGTATTGTTATACACGGGTATTTTATCACTATATAGTAAACATTCTAACAAAACAAATGAATAAATTGCATGTTTGAAATTGAAGTAGTTGCCATTTCCCCGCGTTGAACCCGACACTTGCGACATTTATTCCTCATAACATATGAAGAGCAACAGTGACGTTTCAAGAAAATGACTTTATATAGTGTCCGAAACGTTTAACACAATCCGACCTTTGGGTAACATCGCAACAACCTTTGGGAGACATGAAGTTATTTTAACACATGACAAAATTTTCTTTTGCCCGAAATTTACTGTGTTTGAAAAGAATAGAGTTCTGCATACGGGGTTTTATATTTACTGTTATCGCATTTGTTATTATTAAAGGACATAGAAGGAAATTGCCTTTTTAATTGCCTACGCATGACATGAATATTTTACCTCTAAGTAAGTTTTGTTTAGGATCAGAAAAGTTTACCGAAAAGTCACTGTGTTAAAAAAAAGAATATAGTTTTGCATACGGGTTTTTACATTTAATGTTATCGCATTTGTTATTTTTTTGCTTTTTATTTACTTTTGGTTGTTTTTGTTTTTGTGGGTTAATTATTCCTCTGAGGTGTAAACACATTTTAATATAAAAGGGCATAGAAGTAAATTGCCTTTTTAATTGCCTACGCATGACATTTATATATTATCTCTGCCTAACAGTAAAGTTTAGGGATCAGAAAATATATTGTCAGTAAGAGTAGTATGTGCCATGCTAGAATATGGCATATACACATTATTTTCAGTAAAATGTTATCATCAGTTATGGTGCTATAACATATATGTGTATATGATTATAATTTTAAACGTTTCTAAATGACTCTTTCATCTTTTAAGCACGCTGTAGATTTTAGATTACTGTTTTCGCTTAATAAGCAAAACATACCAGTCAGTTGCATACTATCACAGTCATCGCAGAATCTCATATTTGGCGGGATTTGTCCGAGGGTTCAATAGTGATTTGATAATTATGATGATCGTAGAAAAGCGGATCTTAAGAAAAACTGTTGTTTCGGAATGGTAAATTCTGTTCTGATTGATTTTATTAAGCCACGATTTCGTAGTGATAATGTATGTACCTTTTATTCTGTCTGTTTATGAAGTTTGGACGATCGGAATCCCGCCTAAGTACGAGCCTACAAGCGGTATGAACGCACAGCAATGATTTGTACGTCAAATGTCAAGGACACAATACAAGTTAAATATCAAAATGAATACTGTAAATGGAACTTATTTTGACTGAACTTAGTCCGGGTTGAAACTTTACCATGTATACTAGTATTTTCAACAAAACGTAAGTACACAAAGTACTTCAACTGATCCTGAGCAAACATTGTCCTGGCTGTATTGATCATTCATAGTTGGATTTTCATAACGGATTCACAATTATAAGGCGCCGTAACACACACATTAGCCAGACCTTAAGGTAACACTGAGAGGTCAACATTTGAAATAGTTCTATTGAAACATTAATTAATTGAGTACACAATAAATTGAGATGTTCGAGTTTGTTAAATTTTAAAGTTGATCGTTACCAAATTGTATATCATACTAAATATAAATAGTTTTCGTCTTACTGTTGAACTCCATGTAAGTCTGTGTTGCAATAACATGGAACATAGTCTGACTGTGTCTGAAGCTTATTTAGCAGGCTTGACATGTCGCCACTTGGCGTCTATTATTGCCGTTGTAGAGTTTATAAAGGTCTGCCCGCACTCTATAGAGGCTGCGTTATGGCTTGACTCCGTCACAGCCCCAAGTGAGACTGAAACATATTTCTGAGGCCGAGGGTTAATCCCATTTGTTTGTGGGAAATTTGCCAAATGAGTAACTGCGGGCTCTACTATAAATGCAATATGTGGTCCCACAGCTCTGAATTTTGGATATGGTTTTTTTTTTTTCATTGGTCTTGACTTGTTGTAATTTAGAAATTGGATAGCATGCGTGTCTTAAAAATCTAAAAGCTAGAGTACTGTAACTTTGATATTTTTAAAGGATGAGTAAGACTCGTGGACAGTTCATTGGCAAGAGAGTGTTCTGAGATCAGGACGTTTCGTCCACTGTGTATACATATATAATAATGTGAACTGACCTCTTTGTTGTTGAATTCCCAGTTGCCTCACTACTATCTGAATTCTAAAACTTCTTCAATACCAAAGAATATGTTGACATTTCTTATTGATTTATTTTTCTGATTGTTTTTTTTCAAATGTTTATCTACATATTTATGTTTTTGTTTTTGTTTTTTTTTGTTTCTTTTTGTTTTTCAAACGGCCCGCGTTCGATTGTTTTCCAATTAAGTATTCAAGAACGAGATAATTATTACCCATACTGGACTATCTAGACATAAACATGTCGCCCCTAGTCCAGTGTATGCTCTTTTTCACTGAATATAATTTATTTTCTATATTTGAATATTTGTTATTGAATGAATTAGGTGTGGGTAAAAAACCTACAATTAACTTGGACCCGAAGCTTTATCAAAATAACACCATCAACTTGCATAGCATACACCATGTATCATTCTGGACTTCTATTAGTACAATGGTTGTGTACAATCTTTAAATGAAAAGAATTGAAACATTGTTTATAACATATACATTTTTTCCGATAATTTTCTTTCTTGATGCGTTCGTTCGTTTGACGTTATGTTTTTGTGATGACATGTTTTTAATAGTTTATGGTTAGAAAAGTTTTGTCACCACAACGTGGATAATACATCATCAAAGTAATTGTAATAGTAAGTGTTTGTTTACCGGGCTCGGTAGGGTTAAAAGTTGATTAATATACCGTTCTTTATGCCATGCATAAGTCCATAAAGTCCTTTTCGTTATATTCCATAATTTCAAACAGTAAAATATATGTGAAACACTGAATATTCTATAAGTTGTTCGATTTAGAAAAAATGGCATCTAGTACACTATATGAATTTATTATAGACTTAAGGACAATATACCTGCCAATGAATGAAACGGTTGTGTCTTAAATACAGAATCCTTCACGTTCTTACGTCAAGTTATGCGAAATCAAAGATTGAGGTAAATACATAAAAGTTGATGATATGCTTGTCACAAGATTTTTCAGGACATTCGTACTTAAGGACCTATGCAAATTTACATGTCCCAAAAGTGCATATTTTTTTTAAAATTTTCAATCGATAATCTCTGCTTAGTGTAGATTATGAATAAAATTCAAACAAATGTAAATATTCCGTAAAATTATGTTAGTGTTTTTGTTTTGTTCTTCCCTCTATTATTTTGCAGGAAAAATGGCCTTTGTAAGCTTCATGTAAATAACGAAATGATCTTAAGCGATCCTTCCTGAAGTAGTAATATAAATCAATGTATATTGTATGTCGCTTAAACGTATTTCATGTGAAAGCTCTTTTCCATGTAAATTAAATAAGGATTTCGTTTAAACCTTGATAATTATAAAACATACATTTTTATTTCCGACTCAGTTATTTATTCAACGTTTTGATTTAGATATATCATTGGTGTATAATTGAGGTAAAAGTCATGTTAAGAAACACGAATAAACCTTTCATAAACACAACTGTGCATTTACTGCTAGGATGTGTTTGCAAAGTGTTTGTTATGTGTTAATTTGTCTTTAAAACATGCAGTAAATGCCTTTTAATAATATAACAGTGATACACCTCTTCGTCAGTCAAAATTAAACAAAATATTATGTCAAATAGTCAATAGGTTTTCTGAACTTGTGATCAATCTTTTTCCGTTATCGGGATTTCAATAAAAAACATAATCGAATCAATTTTAATTTAAGCCTCATTATCCCGTTTAAAATTCCGCTTCTGTGACCTCATTCCTTTTGGGGTTTTTATACTCCAACGGTTGTCTCGCCTTCTATCGTGTAACCATAACCTGGGTTTAAGTGAAAACATCAACCCCCACTTTATAACAATATAATCCCACAAATAGTAAAAATAGTTGAAACTAAACTAGGTGTCGTGCTACCAATGAACACATTCTTTATATCTGAACAATTAATATTTGCAGTCGGACTCCTCTGGGAGAGACATCGTAAAACGAATGAGTTCGATTTGTAATTGAAATACTTTTTATTAATTGATGGGAAAACTATATAATAACCATTTTTGAATGAATTAAAATGTTCCTAGATTCATTTTGATACATATTTAAACGAATCTTTGAATCTTAAACGTAATGTTCAAAATATCTTATATTTGTTATACATCGTCTACCCCACATTTACATGTGTTATGCCAAAGTTTAAAATACAACAACACTGTTTTATAACGGTTTGCTGTTTAATACGCCACGGTTTAATTTTTCGGACTCTACTTAATTAATAACTGGAGCCGTATAATAATTAGGTATGTAAACCCCTTTTAAGGGGCGTAGGTTAGAAATGGGAAAGAGGGGCAACCTATCTCCTTTATCAACCACAAAGAGATCGACACATGGATGAAGTTGTTCGACCGCATACACGATGGAATCAAGAAAACAACGATTAGTGGTAATATCAGTTTGCTATTCAATCTAGGGAAGGTTCGTGTGTCGCTTTGTTCAAATGGGCTATAGATACGCGGAAAGATGATGTGCAGACAGTCTTGGGCTCGCGCCGGGACCTACCGCCTGGAGCGAATGTTGTACCTTTTTATCGTTTATTGTGCATTTTTCCCCTGCTGTTACCGCTTTTATACAGTATCAAATATTCAATTATAATTGTCAAGTGCACCTTTAAATCCTTTTTGGAGAGATTAACTGCACTACATTCATTAAAACAAATCATTTTTCTAAGTGTAATTTTAATGTATGGTTTCTGGTGGTTGTTTCTCAAGTGAAATAATACGTTACTGATTTGTTTTGTCATTATTTTCTTAGAAAAAGCGTCATATAATTAATTCGGATGGTTTAACAATCAAACAGATACGAGTGAAACTTAATCAAAATGAATATGTACATATTTTCATAGTATTTCAGCTTTTCAAATTAAAAACATAATAAGTTTACATTGTATATAGATTTCACTCTTATTTCAGTTCTGAAATTATTTTGAAAAACGCACGTGCACTACGTGTGTCCCTTGTACTTTAAGGAATGCCATAACGGTAGAGTAGTTTCTATTTGTTATTGAAAGTACAGGAACAGTTGGTTTGTAACGACACGTCTGTTTAAGTCGAGAAGAAAACGTATGAAATCGCAGACGACATTACACCAGAGACATATATATAATCCAATAGCCAATAGCCAATTCTTCCTCCAAGTATAGGGTCGTCGATGTCTGCGCCTCCATCAGACAATTTCGTTTTGGCATTGGCATAACAGGATTAAGGCATCATACACAACAATTTCAACTTTTCGTATTTAACTATTACTTAAATGAGTCATTCATGCTGCAATGTACATATAGTCATAATAACTTGTATTTTCATACCCGTTTCATCATTATTGATGTTCTTCCAGCGCACGAAAATGAAAAAAAAACTAGCTGCTAACTACGCTTTTGGATACAGGGGACACGTTTTTGACATACATAATCCCGCCGGAGGATGTATTCCGACAACCATATCATTGCTCACCTGTATCGCCATATATAGGGAGAAAATACCGAAATACACGGTTACTAGCTTGTCAACGTTTTCCGGGTGGTTCCGTGGTCACACTAGTCAATCCAGGGACAGCAGTTTCGATTCCCAACCGCAACATTAATATACTTATCATCTTTCGGTATGGACGTTAATCGGTGTCCCGTGTGACAGTCCTGTACTTTGCGGCACGTCAAAGAATTGGATTGGCTCAAACCAGGGCTGTATTGTGTCTGTGCACCATTCTCGAAATATGTTAAATAACTAATACTCTTACCAGAGCACTCGTCGAATGGGCAAGGCCCGAGTGCGAGTGTAAAGAAGCTTACACACCAACGGGTGGTTGAAGCAATTAAGCAACCCCGTCATAATTGCAAACAATGCTGCTTTTTTACAAGAGTAATGCAATGATGAAAACGGCAATAGAGTATGTCATTGGACAAGCAACATGTATTTGGTTTAAAAATAATGATATAGATTTTGTTGTTATTGTTTATTAAGGTTCATAAACCTTCGTCTTAGTGTGAGGGTAAGATCACAACCTAGCCCGACTTTAAATTAAAATTAACTTCAAATATTGTCATGAACACAGCAAACAAAATGCAAGGAATAATAATTTGACAATATATTGAAAGGATTGAGGAAATGGCTACATAAATCATAGTTACCGAACTGGCATCTTAACGTTGTCACTAGGACTAAAGTATTAGGTTAACCGATATTTACCGCTTTAATTCGAACAGGGTCTACCGCGAGACATTCAGACCTCTCTACCGACTGAGTTAAGTAGTTAAGTTACATTATATATTATTGAACCTTTTTACCGACATATACAGTACAACCTTTGGGGTACTTAACCCAAAGGTTGTACTTTTTCATGAACATCCGGCGCTTAACCTTTAGGCGACAGTCAAAAATTGTATATTCTCGATGGCTAGTATTTTTGAAAAAAAGCATCATTAATAATGCTTTAATACATTTATATATGCATATTTTATGAAGGAAAATGCAAAGGATATATTATTATAGGATATATAGCATTTAATGATAATGTCTTCCAAAGGTTGTTCAAATTGGCATAATATTCCAAAGGTTGAATTTGTATATATATATATATATATATATATATGTATATATATACAGAGAGAGAGAGAGAGAGGGAGAGAGAGAGGGAGAGAGAGGGTTGTGTGCTGCTCTATATTTCTTGTTTGTGAATTTGTGTTCTATGTCTTTGGCGTTTGCCCATTGCCACTAAACCGGGTTTATGTTTAAACTTTTTGCTTCTGAGCATGTTTCTGTAGCTTTTTGCATGTATATTAGTTAAAAGTATTCCAAATACCGTATTCCCGAAGGGCAATAGCTAACGCATTTAAATACATTACTATGCTTTCTAACTACCCTAGGTTGATTAAGTCGGAGTTTTCGTAATACAACATTGTTCAAAGTCGCTTTATTGTCTGGACGACAATAAAGTCAATCACGATTCCAATTTACTTAACATAAGCAAAGTTGTTATCTTATGGTTATGCTCCATCAACAGCTGTCAAAATAAATCATCAAAACAATTTAAGACCCTCCAAAAAGCACCAGTATGTCCATCAGTATTAGAAGAAAAAATGCAGGAGCAATCGTTTTTAAACAGCCACAGCATTATACATACGTCAGTTGCTTCTGATCTTATATATAAATGGGATCTCTATATATATATGTAATACTGAGAATAAGAGAGGGTAAGGGAAATGTTATGTCATATATCAATTCATTGAAGTGATAAACAGATGCGTCCCTTGCTGTGTACAAGACCACACGAATGGAAAAATGCAACAGTAAATTAGTTAAAATACATTTGGAATGACAATGCTCCTTTCGTAAAGATAATGCACGATAAATATGAAGCTAAGTTTGAATGTCAATGTCGCCGTATTGAACATAATGACACGAGTGTCATTACAAAATGACACAACGTCACTTTCCGGACATGACTAAGGTAAAATAAAATCACTGACTATGATTGTATCACCAGCTTTATTATATTTGGCGAGTAAAACATAGCCAAGGGAAATAACCTTACCGGAGGTTCCGAATAATCAAATGAATGTTTCGTCAATATGTAAATAGCTCCAATAACTCTAGGACAGACGGATAACCGTTTCAAGAACGTATGCATACTAGTTGAAATTCGTGTGGGTGATTAGTGTTTTACATTAGTTATGGGATTGCAAAGACATATAAAAAAGAAATCACATACTTATATCACTAGTATATTATTTACCGCACGTATCATGAAATGCAAAGTTAAGCTTTCATTACTCATTAATTTCACATTCAAGTTGTTCTAACATTCGTTTGAAATATTTCTTCATATATATCAGCTCAGTATGATTCGTTGTTATATCGACCACTTAAGAATGAACATAGCTCTCAATATATACATTATCAAACATTTGTATCATCATATTATTACCCTACAATGGTTGAAAATATGTCTCGACTTTATTTGGCAGTAATTCGAAATGGTCCACGTCTACTTTTCATATTGATCAACCTTTTTGTCGTAACTATTGGTTGTTGAAACGTCAATATTTTTATCCTAAACATTAAAATTGTAAGATTTTAGAGCGACTGAAAATTGTATGTGTGTAATGAATCCCATTCTATCAGACGCTTTAAATAGTATTCACACTATCATATGAAGTCCATATACTCATGTCATTAACCATGATGACAATAGTTTGAAAAAAAAAACAACTTAAAAATCAAATACCTTCATTTATTGTGGTTCATTTGCCTTTTTGTACGCAGACCATTTAAGGGGTAGAGCCAAACATCTAGTAATATTCGTCCTCATTTATTTGGAAGTCTTCCGGAAATATAATCGTTCGTCTGGCTGCTGCAGACATGAACGAATTTCTTTCGTAGAAACAGTTATTTTTACATTCAATTTTTAATTAAATTAGCTAACTGTTCCAACCAAAATATCAAACAGACATAGTTTATTGGCACAGAAAGGACAGATAAAAAACAAACCTTTTAGAATTGAAACTTGCTCTTGAAATAAATTAATATATATATATTGGTAGAGCAGTTAGCCATCAAGAGCTTAAAATATACCAGAACTTCCGACACCGAAAAACACAATATAACACCGAGGTAAGTACATAAATAATAGTTATGCTGGTATCCGTAAACGATCGTATTATGTTAATACAAATTGTTAATACAATTATTTTAGACAGCGTTGTGCGTTGGCATCTCCTCTGAGTCCTCCTTGTTTTAGTTATTAATGCACTTCACGTTGATGATATTTTAACTACGATCATGTCTTGTGAGGGTTATGTTTTAAATCGAAGAGCATATTAATGTAGATGCCTGCGATTTCGAACTTTTGTCAGGTAACAACGATTTTCCCTTGGGAAACAAGACAATTGCTACCTGTTTGAAGATCTACGGCCACACTATAATGTTTGCCTAATTTGTAAGAAATACAATATGAACCTTACCAAGTAATATAAAACAAGTCACTGTTACAAAGTCAGCAATGTCGGAATAATGACCAGTCTGTAATGGATAAATACACATCGTATACTTTTTGAACTCTGCGATGGTAATAGCTCTCTGAAAATATTTTTATAACATGTTCTTGAACAAAAACTTCCTTAAACGCCATGCTAAAACAAACATATATTCTCCTCGATTATCTAAAGAACTCGTCTGACCCCTGTAAGTTTTTGAATTTTAATTGTATATCGGCAACCAATTAATGCAGTTATGCTGATAACAAAACTGCTAACAACATCTCTCTCTCTCTCTCTCTCTCTCTCTCTCTCTCTCTCTCTCTCTCTCGGTTAGGTTTGTCTCCTGCTTTATTTCTCAGCATTTTATATGTATTGTAACAAAGTGGAATATATTTGAGCCGGAATCCATTCCTTCATTATTGTGTATTCTTATTGTTTTAAATTGCAATGTATGACTTAAAACATAATGCAGAAAACACTAGATTTTGCACTGGCATACTATTACTATTTGTTCAGTTCTGTGTTTAAGATTAAGAAAAAAGAAACTGTTTTTATAGTCATTTCTATTGACGACCAAATGTATCGTTCAGCGTAGGAATACCAGACATTCCAATATTGCTAGCGTAATTACAGCATACGGTCTGATCATAATAGAAACGACATGATAATTTTGCTCCATTAACCGACCATTTCATTTCAATCGCATCCTCGTTTTGTCAAATTTATCATCTGAAAAATACTTCCATTTGTCGTTTTAAAAAATGACTCTTTGATAAAAAGAAACCTTTTTAGAATGTTGGATCCTAGAAAAACCCTTTTGCAACAATATATATATATATATATATATATATATATATATATATATATATATATATATATATATATATATATATATATATATATATATATATATATATATATATGTATATATATACAGAGAGAGAGAGAGAGAGGGAGAGAGAGAGGGAGAGAGAGGGTTGTGTGCTGCTCTATATTTCTTGTTTGTGAATTTGTGTTCTATGTCTTTGGCGTTTGCCCATTGCCACTAAACCGGGTTTATGTTTAAACTTTTTGCTTCTGAGCATGTTTCTGTAGCTTTTTGCATGTATATTAGTTAAAAGTATTCCAAATACCGTATTCCCGAAGGGCAATAGCTAACGCATTTAAATACATTACTATGCTTTCTAACTACCCTAGGTTGATTAAGTCGGAGTTTTCGTAATACAACATTGTTCAAAGTCGCTTTATTGTCTGGACGACAATAAAGTCAATCACGATTCCAATTTACTTAACATAAGCAAAGTTGTTATCTTATGGTTATGCTCCATCAACAGCTGTCAAAATAAATCATCAAAACAATTTAAGACCCTCCAAAAAGCACCAGTATGTCCATCAGTATTAGAAGAAAAAATGCAGGAGCAATCGTTTTTAAACAGCCACAGCATTATACATACGTCAGTTGCTTCTGATCTTATATATAAATGGGATCTCTATATATATATGTAATACTGAGAATAAGAGAGGGTAAGGGAAATGTTATGTCATATATCAATTCATTGAAGTGATAAACAGATGCGTCCCTTGCTGTGTACAAGACCACACGAATGGAAAAATGCAACAGTAAATTAGTTAAAATACATTTGGAATGACAATGCTCCTTTCGTAAAGATAATGCACGATAAATATGAAGCTAAGTTTGAATGTCAATGTCGCCGTATTGAACATAATGACACGAGTGTCATTACAAAATGACACAACGTCACTTTCCGGACATGACTAAGGTAAAATAAAATCACTGACTATGATTGTATCACCAGCTTTATTATATTTGGCGAGTAAAACATAGCCAAGGGAAATAACCTTACCGGAGGTTCCGAATAATCAAATGAATGTTTCGTCAATATGTAAATAGCTCCAATAACTCTAGGACAGACGGATAACCGTTTCAAGAACGTATGCATACTAGTTGAAATTCGTGTGGGTGATTAGTGTTTTACATTAGTTATGGGATTGCAAAGACATATAAAAAAGAAATCACATACTTATATCACTAGTATATTATTTACCGCACGTATCATGAAATGCAAAGTTAAGCTCTCATTACTCATTAATTTCACATTCAAGTTGTTCTAACATTCGTTTGAAATATTTCTTCATATATATCAGCTCAGTATGATTCGTTGTTATATCGACCACTTAAGAATGAACATAGCTCTCAATATATACATTATCAAACATTTGTATCATCATATTATTAGCCTACAATGGTTGAAAATATGTCTCGACTTTATTTGGCAGTAATTCGAAATGGTCCACGTCTACTTTTCATATTGATCAACCTTTTTGTCGTAACTATTGGTTGTTGAAACGTCAATATTTTTATCCTAAACATTAAAATTGTAAGATTTTAGAGCGACTGAAAATTGTATGTGTGTAATGAATCCCATTCTATCAGACGCTTTAAATAGTATTCACACTATCATATGAAGTCCATATACTCATGTCATTAACCATGATGACAATAGTTTGAAAAAAAAAAAAAACTTAAAAATCAAATACCTTCATTTATTGTGGTTCATTTGCCTTTTTGTACGCAGACCATTTAAGGGGTAGAGCCAAACATCTAGTAATATTCGTCCTCATTTATTTGGAAGTCTTCCGGAAATATAATCGTTCGTCTGGCTGCTGCAGACATGAACGAATTTCTTTCGTAGAAACAGTTATTATTACATTCAATTTTTAATTAAATTAACTAACTGTTCCAACCAAAATATCAAACAGACATAGTTTATTGGCACAGAAAGGACAGATAAAAAACAAACCTTTTAGAATTGAAACTTGCTCTTGAAATAAATTAATATATATATATTGGTAGAGCAGTTAGCCATCAAGAGCTTAAAATATACCAGAACTTCCGACACCGAAAAACACAATATAACACCGAGGTAAGTACATAAATAATAGTTATGCTGGTATCCGTAAACGATCGTATTATGTTAATACAAATTGTTAATACAATTATTTTAGACAGCGTTGTGCGTTGGCATCTCCTCTGAGTCCTCCTTGTTTTAGTTATTAATGCACTTCACGTTGATGATATTTTAACTACGATCATATCTTGTGAGGATTATGTTTTAAATCGAAGAGCATATTAATGTAGATGCCTGCGATTTCGAACTTTTGTCAGGTAACAACGATTTTCCCTTGGGAAACAAGACAATTGCTACCTGTTTGAAGATCTACGGCCACACTATAATGTTTGCCTAATTTGTAAGAAATACAATATGAACCTTACCAAGTAATATAAAACAAGTCACTGTTACAAAGTCAGCAATGTCGGAATAATGACCAGTCTGTAATGGATAAATACACATCGTATACTTTTTGAACTCTGCGATGGTAATAGCTCTCTGAAAATATTTTTATAACATGTTCTTGAACAAAAACTTCCTTAAACGCCATGCTAAAACAAACATATATTCTCCTCGATTATCTAAAGAACTCGTCTGACCCCTGTAAGTTTTTGAATTTTAATTGTATATCGGCAACCAATTAATGCAGTTATGCTGATAACAAAACTGCTAACAACATCTCTCTCTCTCTCTCTCTCTCTCTCTCTCTCTCTCTCTCGGTTAGGTTTGTCTCCTGCTTTATTTCTCAGCATTTTATATGTATTGTAACAAAGTGGAATATATTTGAGCCGGAATCCATTCCTTCATTATTGTGTATTCTTATTGTTTTAAATTGCAATGTATGACTTAAAACATAATGCAGAAAACACTAGATTTTGCACTGGCATACTATAACTATTTGTTCAGTTCTGTGTTTAAGATTAAGAAAAAAGAAACTGTTTTTATAGTCATTTCTATTGACGACCAAATGTATCGTTCAGCGTAGGAATACCAGACATTCCAATATTGCTAGCGTAATTACAGCATACGGTCTGATCATAATAGAAACGACATGATAATTTTGCTCCATTAACCGACCATTTCATTTCAATCGCACCCTCGTTTTGTCAAATTTATCATCTGAAAAATACTTCCATTTGTCGTTTTAAAAAATGACTCTTTGATAAAAAGAAACCTTTTTAGAATGTTGGATCCTAGAAAAACCCTTTTGCAACAAAATGTAGGCATTTGTGGAAAAATATTGATTTTATTTTAATTTTAAATTGCGTTATGCTCTACTTAAGTGGAACGCTTTTCAAACCAAAGAAGATAACAGATAAGATAAAAAAGAAGCAGTGACTTATTTAACTGGTTGGGTGATTACTCGGCGCGTAACAAGTCATATTTTTAGTATTTAACTTGATTTGCGAGTTAAACGTAGTATAAATTAGTTTATTAATCATTATATGAAGTAGTTATAGTTATTTAAAGTACTTTTGATTTACACGTCTGTATTCAGTAATGAACTAAAGTAGAACAGGGGACGTATTCAATATCGTTCTTATCCGTGTACTTAGATACGCTTCAGTGATTTCATTCAGTTAGTTGGCTAGAAAGTATGTCTTAGTTGGTTATTGAATATAGCCCCTAGTCAAAGTTAATGCCAAATCAATGCACATCAGCGCTTTATGTTTCATGTACAATACAAGCCAACACCATGCTTATGTATTTTTGTATATTTAATCAGAACACACTGATCGCAAAGTGTGTATATATCTTATTTCAAAACAAGAGTTATCACAATTAACATAAATTCGCAATGGAAATATAATCTTTATATGTAAAACAGCCGTACTATTATTAGATAAGACTCTGTCACAATAAAACTTGATCAGTCAAAGAGGATCTGATACAATTCCATGGTCCTAAAAACACATGCCTTATCATACAGTTTACGGTAAGACCTCACATGTAGTTTCGGATTCCTATGATATAATTGCTTACTTGTTAAATGACTCCCTTTCTTGAATTGCAGTCTTCTAAAATACGTTTCAGCGACTTAGATTTATCGATAACATTAAATCAACATGATAATAAACCACATCACCTTATGCGTGACCTTTCTATAGATAACTGGGTAATAAACACAGCTTGCGCTTCAATTAAAATACAACTTAAGCTGTGGCACAGTAAGTTGCTTGAATTTACAATATAAGACGTATATAAAATATTGGTTTTGAAAAATAAGTCAAGAAGTCGAACATACAACAGTACTGTATTGCAGTTGAAGTCCTTGACGTTCACGGTAACTCTGTCCTAAATGTCATTGAACGCTTCACAGACTCTCTAAACTTGTAATGGGTAAATACAATTTTCTTTTTTTCTGACGTTCTTTTTCTAGACGACAGCAGCACCATTGGTACGGTTCTTCACATTTGTATTCGTATTTAAATTATTGTATCCCCTTGGTCAAAACGGTAATTTGTTCATACTCCATTATATCTTCCTTTGAACAAACAACGAGTGTTAAGTTTAATTTAGCCTTAATTGGAAAATAAGAAGAGAATTGAGAGGTTTGGCGTTCTGTTACCATTTTTCCACATACGGTTAACTCCTGTGTTCGCCCTCCGTTCCAAGGCAGTGACCCAAATGTTTATTGATAATCGATTTATTTGTATCGATGTAAACTGTGTTTTGTCGTGTGTGCTTCGTTTTGTATGTTTGACCTTGGATGTGAGTATATGTTTAAGGCTAGTAGAGTGCCTGTAGTGTATTTTGTATTGTTTGGCAGACAACGAGACGAATGCATGTTGCCGTTACGCACATTTGACTTTTTAACTCGTCATTGAATGATAGTGACATTAATCCTTTACCATATGCTTTACGCTGAAGGCAGGGCAAAACAGTTCAATCAAGGTGGGAAAATATTAAACAAAAAACAAGCTTTTCACTAAGCGGTATCACTGTCATTCAAGACTTCAAATTAAACAACCGATGTTCTCGAATGTTAATCTACCAGCAAAATGACTAGAGATTATTTGTAGGTGTAAACCCGTGAGACTACAATGATGTTAATACGGTAATAAATGCCAAGAGGGAAATGGCAAGTATTCCAGAAACGAAATATATTACACTTACAGCCCAAGAATGATACCTTTCCGTTATAAGATCAAACTTTGATATTTTCAGTTCAACATATGAGTACATTTCACTAGTAAACAGTGTATGCGTTTTTGTATAAAAACGTGGATCTAATTTGATAACTGCTTTGTCTGTCTGTGGTCTGTGTACCTGAGTATATGGTTGTTGTGTTTTTGTTTATATTGTTTAGTGTTTTTTAGTCCTTATCTCAAGTCTCTAAACAGAGTTAATTTTGAATTTTCAACTACTGGGTTTGTCACTTTAGATTTCATTGTATTATCACATCACATGCACTAAACGTTAAACTACTCTCAGTGAATTATATTGTATTTGAGACGTACATATATACCGTCGTCTTTGTGATGTTCTGTCCATATGTTTCCTAAATAAAAACGAATTTTCAAATAGTATCAGAAACCATTTGTATTTTTAACTGCAAAGTGAAACGCAGTGTCAAGTTTTACTTGTTATTTGCACTACACAAAGTTCGATATTTTTGCTTTAACACAATTGGGTAGAAGAACACAATCTGCACTCTAAGGTGAGGTACTCACGGGTAGTTTTGTTTTAATGTAGTAATCTGTCTACTATTTCCTAGTTGGTATTTGGTAGATGAATAAGGAAACGATGTTTGTATTTCCCTGCTATATTGCAACATTTAAAGTGTATTTTAGTAGTGTTGCGCCTATGTCACCTTTACAAACATGTATTATTATCATTCTTTTTCTTCTTCTTCTTCTTCTTCTTCTTCTTCTTCTTCTTCTTCTTCTTCTTCTTCTTCTTCTTCTTAATATTATTATTATTATTATTATTATAATTATTATTATTATTATTATTATTATTATTATTATTATTATTATTAATATTATTTTGTAGAAGTATTGAAACGATTATTGACAAAGGCTCGGAATTGTTCCCAATGATAAAGAAACGTTAACATATATAGCAGTAGTTTTTTCTGGAAAAGCTTTCTACGCATAGATAGGCGGGTATACATCTGTCCATTGTTCCCCCTTTATAAGAACACATCAATAAGATTAGTAATCTAGATAAAATCGTATCTTCTCCAAAGGAAAACAACAACATTCAAGGTCTAAAATCTAAAACAAGTGAGTGATACTCGGAATAGAAAGAGATCAATCACAGAAGTTAATCACGTTTTTTTTTAATTTTAATCTTTGCATAACCAATATGTTTTCTTACTGATGTGCAAAAGCTTCGTTCTCTTGCCAATAGCTGTCAAACCAATATCATCCTAACCTTTAGAGATCCTCAGATAAGCACCTGTGTGTTGATCAACAGCCTAAACATCGTCATGATTTAACATAAATGTATAATAGTCTTTAAACAGGCGCATCATTTTACAAACGTCATTTGCTTTAGAAATATGCGGGCGATTATATAGAAATCGCACCCCGTAGCCAATTAATAAAAAAGCATTATAGTCATCGTCACACGACAAAGGCTGATAACTTGCTTCGTGTACGAGGATTTGTACATGTAAGAGATACATTGTTGTAAGTAAACGTGGTTTTCATTATATTATTGATAAGTTTAGTTTTCAAAAATATGGTGACGTTTTCTTGTTGCATTATCTATACATAGCAGTAGTGTTGTACAGGAAGTAAACGGTATCTTTAATGGCTTATAATAATTTATAATAGATAACTGGCTTTTTGCACATAAGCCACGATAGGAATAGCAGACTAGTCAAACTAAAATACAAACGCAGTTTATGAGTTCAAACATTTGGCAGAAATGTAAAACTAGTGAATGTTAAACTATTTAAAATAAACAAGAATCGTTATATTTACTTAAATGGCATTACTATAAAGGATGAAACGTTTTAGTATAACAATATTGAAATAAACTGCTGTCAAATTGAATTTTGTGTTATTTATTGAAGCTGTAAAATTTGAGATCGCCTTGGAGGATTCTACATGGAACTCAACCATATGAAAGCTGCGGTTCATATCGGGTCATCAGACCATCTGCCCAGTCCCTAATTTTGCGTATGACCCATAATGCCATGCCTTTTGGTAACTCGGTGCAAGCCATACTTCGAGGTTCGTAAGAAATGGAACATCAACCAACAATGGCAAAACGACACAACATTGAGCGTTTATTATTTCATTTAATTCGTTTACCATCATACAAGAGCTCTTATCTAAGGCAAAAACAAAACACATTGTATTATCGTTTGACGTTTTATTCTTAAATCTGACAGAACATTTACTACAGGAACTGATTGAAACGTTGACAAAATATTCCAGATCGCAATATAAAACACAATCACTTACAATGTCACCAATATGTTATGAATTCCAAGCATTAATTCAAAAACCGTTATCTGTAAGTTCAGCCATTCATAAGTTATCCTGACATCCAATCATATTTGCTCAGTTTGATTCCTTTATTAAGAGCTACTTTAGATTCGATATCCCGAAAACCTGGTTGTATGATGTGCTGACACGCGATAAACCTTAATGTATTCCTTGCCGTTCAAAGGGTTCCACAAGTTCAGTATGAAATATATTTTTGATATATGTAAAAAATGTTTTTTCCAAGCAAAATGAATATATAAAGCGATACAAACATTCGCATTTTAGCAGTTAGACTAATATAATGTCATTCAATCCTGAATTGATGAAATTATAATAACAAGCAAAAGTTGACCAGCACAAAACCCGGGACCTTCATGCTCTTGTGGGACCTTTTGTTTGTATATGCCGTTAATGTTTCTGTAATAGGTCGTCTTTTGTCGATACAAGTCAGTGCCGTAATGGCGCTGCTAGTGTATAACTTTATATGAGAGCAGTCGGTTTGAGATCAATTAGTTATGTATGGTTGATAGGTCTTAAACAGTGCTCTCTTTGACAATATGTATTAAAAATGCACTTCCAGTTGATGCTTATATTCCTACTTGATTATCATCCGGCCAACATTATTTCTACTTATATCGAAGATTCGTATTCCCATAGCTATATATAATCATATTAATTGAGGTGTCTGAAATATGGAATCTTTGCCAGATTACAAGAACTATTCCTGGACCACATATCAAGTGCTTGCTCTTTGAAGCTGTAAGGAAAAAACGGTTGATCCAATAAATGCCTTTGTATGTAAAGAGACTTCGTTTCTTGCCAAGACAATTACAAAATATTTGTCTGTTCAATAGTCATTATTATTAAGATCATGTTTAACATAAATGAACCGACAAACCAAAACTCTGTACCTTTGAAATAAAGATAACTACTGTGCTGCGAAGGAGGAGTTTATGAAATTTTTAAGCAACATTGTGCATAAACTCTCATACGTATAATTACGTTTTCATAAGCTGGTTATATTTGGAACTCGTTAGACGCAACCTAGTAAGATTATATAATACAGAATTAAATAATTTAGTTATGTTGATAATAAAGCTGCTGTTTAATTCTAACATGCCTTTTGATGTTGAGATTAGGCGTGTCAATGAAAATTAGTTTGATAAGTATTGGCTTTACTTGTGTTTCACGTTTTTAAGTACTATTTGCCACAATAATCCACATTTGTCATTATGCTTAAGCTTTATTCACAAGAACAACCATGCACCCGATAGCTGTAACAACACTTAATTTTAATATGTACCCTTGGCGGAACATATTACTTAAGCGGGAAACCATTTCGCTATCAGTATTTATAGAGACAGTGTATGCCTTAAAATTTTGCATGAATGTTTAAACAATTACTTCCCGTTGTACAATGGCTCTCGTATTTCCACGGCAATATTGTTACACTTATAGCAGGATACCGATGGTTTTATAACTTTCTTATAGCATTGTGGACACTTAAGTATTAGTATCTAAACGTAATATTTATTTCATTATGCAAGGGAAACTAAATGGACAGGATCCAAGCTTTGCTGTTGTTGCGCATAGAAATTAAAATATGTTGGCAACAACGTTTGGACAGTTCGAAGGAAATATGCAACTATAAATTTCTTTACTGTTAAAGTTAAGATTGTACATGAAATTGGTATTGCTGTATTCGAAATAAAATGCATCCCCTTTTTAACGGCTGTATTTAAACAGGAAAGAAGACACCAAAATGAACACCAGTTCTTGTTTCCGCCCAGGAAACAGACTTGATCCTGATGTTTAAAGCGGATAGCTTTCATCACAACCGACCTAATAGAAATAGTTTGAAGGAGTTAAGAATGTAAGAGGTGTATTTAGAGAATAATAGGTTGGTGCCGTGGATGCAGGAAGCCTTAATATTAACTGGCAAGGAATTCCGCAGCCGAGCCAGGTAAACTTTCTCCATCCTAGGCACTAACCTAGTATGCTATTTATCCTGTTACTTTGTTCATTTAAACACTATAAATTACTTTAAATTATCTTACTTCTTTAAAAATAAGGTAGAAAGCTGTTTGTTTTCCTGTTGACGTCGGTACACTCAGTATCCATGTTTAAATGCGCCCCCAAATAGTTGTTATAACTGTTTATTTTTTTAAACACGTTTTTAGTCGAAATATTTGCATTTTAATACGTCAATATCAATTCAAGACATAAAAAATAATAAAAGTACATAAACTTGGATCAATCACCAAACATTATATAATCATGTAACCGTTATTCGACAAGACAAAAGTATCGACGGTTATATTTGACTAGGGCTGAAGTATTGGTCGTTTTAATTGTAATTAGAATGACATTCTACAACTGAAGTCACTAGCATATATTACAGTATTTCTTTCAGGCTGAAATCTCTATAGCTTAACACTCAATTATGTAAATTTAACAGTCAAATGAAAGAATAAGTTTTCAAACGTAAATATTGTTTGTGATATCGTTGCTTGCATTTTCATTCCCCTCGTGTGCCGAGCTATAAATTTAATTGTACGAAGAAAAAGCAGTCTGTTAATTTTAACAGAGGTTTTGATCAACAGGCTGTAGGACTACCTGACCATTGAAAAACATACATACCAACATGACAACTAACATGCCAACAATTTTACAAGCTTTGAATTATTTGTTTGAGATGTTGTATGTCATTGTTGTCAATATTAATATTATTCAAGTGGGCATAAAAAGGTCAAAAGCACAAAATAATCTCCCATATTGTTCTTTTTATACATTTTATTTAACAATACAAGTCAACAAAGGATACAAGATATAATACATTGAAAATCAGCACTGTACCTTTAAACGTGTTTGTTATTTAATAATATTTTAATACCCAATCAAATAGACGTTTTTGTGGCCTATGTTTCTCATATATTGAGTCTTTAACCTATATGTTATTAACAGTTGTGAATATGAAAACTTAATGGCCAATTGTTGTTTCGTTTGTAATTTTTTGCTCCTGTGCACAGGTTGATATTATTATTCAGACATGTACGTTCATTTACAAATTACATATAGCTCGTCAAGTATTTTTCAAAACAATTACCTTCAAACGCGTAAGGCAATATTTCGTCTAGAATTGTGCATCATCAATATTATGCATGATTCAATGATTTAATCATTAGTCGTTAAACGATATTTCGTCTGGAGAAAGGTTAAGAATCGTGCATCGTCAATAAAATTCATGACTGTATGATTTAATCATTATGCAAACCGAAATGAATTAATATATACATGTAAAATAACACATCTCCAATGTAATGTGGACGATTTGTTCATGTGTATAAAGTCTAGTAGGCCATTCTAAAATACTAGATGACTCCTTTGTACATGAAGTATGTTTCTTTCTAATATTGGTAAAGCTCCTACAAGACAACTTTTATGTACAACACTATGTGGACGTCTGTCCATGTACATCTTTGCACTAGGAATGTGGCATACAACTAAGATAATAAGGTGTCATGATGGTATCAACATTTAACATTATCGCTTAGTGATAGACAATTTGACAGGCTTACTTGTGTAACAAATACCGTAGATTAACCGTACTTAATCTGTAATCTATTTCTTGGCACTCTTGTTCACTTCTGGCAGAAATATTTAAGCACACAGAATATGCGGGTGGAAATATATTCACTTAAATGTTGAAAAAAATGTGACACTTTGATATTTCGTGATCAATGACGAAAACCAAACCCGTTCATTAAATACTAAAAGCACAAAGGTAGTATCACACTATACATCTTTCGTTTTCTAATAACTAGTGAAAGAATTGCAAAATGTTGAGGGACACATTTACAAGGATATTTTTTGTTGTTGACTGGGAGTCTGATGAATGAAATTTCAATTAAGATGTAATCAAGATCATCCAAAGTAGGCACTATTTTGTGTCCTATCACAATTCATTACACTTTCTGTTTTGACGCATCATGTTATTTCAACACTTCCCTCTCACATAATACTGTAACGTCGCCTTGTTTTGCCCCTCCCGGCTCCATCAGGCATAGGACCATTTAATCCAGGTAGGTTTGGATTAAACTGATGTGAAATATGCCTTCGACCATTCAATCCGGGCAAATTAGGATTAAACTGATGTGAAATAGACTTAGAATTTGAGTCCCTACAATGAACTCCAGTGATACCATTTGCTAGAGCAGCAAGAGTGGCTCCGCCCAAAATACTATTTGGAGGCGGCAAGCTGTTCTCTGAGTTGCGCCGACGAAGATTTATCAGCGGCCGAAGACTCACGAAAGGATCCGTGGAGTTACGGCGGGAAATCGTGACAGGCTTCGACCGGAAGTATGTGGAGCTTTCTCTATTTTTAGCAAACATGAGAAAGGCTTCTTCCATTATTTCTTCCGATACTCCTCGGTCAGCCCAAACTGTTGTTAAGCCTATATTGTAAAAAGGAACATATAATTTTTGTTAGTAATCAGTTTTAATCCTATTGTATTTTGCAAAAACACCGGTGCAAGAACTAAAATATTATTTTTTAATAACTTAAATTACCTTTCCGTTTCAAATTTTGTATTTCCTTTGTAATTGAAGAGCGAAAATTATGGGTTTTAATAAGATATGATTTTAACAATCATTTAAAACCACTTGATAACTTTGTCATATGTTTTGTGATATATTCAAATTTCATCTATACATGCACTTTACATATTTTCATATGAAGAAAATGTTTTTGTCGTTGATTTATATTCAAATATTTGATGCTTAGTGCTACTTTTGTTTTGGTGTTTTTCGTTCTATTGAAAATTTTAACAATATCATCGTGACTTGTCAGCTAGTTTTTTAAAAGTTTATGTGACCAGTTAGAAAAGTTGTTTAGTCTACATTAGTTATGAGAATTAACTCCTTACCAGTGCACGTGGCGGCAACCTCCGCCAGGTGTTCTTTCTCGTTATCAAAGTACAGCATGTCACAAAAGTTCACTCCACTTGCCCGCTTTATCCTGTTAAATTGAAAGGTTTTAACACCATGTATCTCGTCTCTATGTCAACTATGTTGGAGAAAACCAGTCAACTCGTTCTAACAATATTGCGATGGAAAACAAAGACGACACAATGTTCTCGTATTTTGTCACTTTTAATATGATTCAAGAGTAGATTAAGTGACCTTAACGTTGTATACTTTTGTTTTAATTTATAAAGTAATCGATAAAATAAAGTAAACGATTTAGTACTTGACAAAGTGGAATATTTTGGATCCCGGGTAGATTTCTTGGTAGTCAATAAACTCATCCCATCCGAACATCTTTACGAGACGCGCACATTCCTCCTTCAGGAACGCCCTGGAAAACACAAGCATCAATTCAATAATACTTTTTCATGATGACTTCGCTATGTGATAGCTTTAGTGATTCCAAAAATTTGAGGATTGTGTCGTTTGGGGGAAATCGGAGTATTTAGAGAAAACCGATATGTCCGGCTTGATTACCACAAACCAAACTCACACTTGTAAATTAGTCCTAATGATTTGATTTGATAAACCAAAGGAAATCAGCTTATAGAGCATTGAACCCATGGAACCCTCGGTAGGTAACGATAACAATTAGCCATCAAAATTAGATAACGCTGCATCCGGTTCATGTTGTTGTTGACAGGGTTACACTTGCCATTCATATAAACACATCTTCAATAACACTGTGGCTGCTGTTTTTATACTATGGGTGCATGCTTGGATTTCAAGTGATCTCTCTTTTCGAACCTATTCATTTTCTTGCCCGGTTTCATACAACTATGCCTTAATAGAATTGCAATGCATTGAATTCGTAAATATATTTTCTGTATTTCAAAAAAGAAGACAAGGGGAGTCACTCTCGACGTTTTTGTTTAAGTATAAGATTTTGTGCTTTACATTGTTTTAAGAATTGATTTTAAATACATGAACTTGGTTTAAATTCTTGTGATTGTTAGACCAATCGTTAATCCATTAAATGTAGTAACGTAATGTTCTAATGAATGAGGAAAAATATATATCTGGATAGGTTCTGAGGAAATAGTTCTTAGGATGAGTATATTGCTATATTCAACGGTTTCTGTGTTGCCAAATTAATGCGTTTTAAAAAAAACAACAAGGTTTAATGATCGGAGGGTTTTATTAATAAATACTATAGTCAATAAGAAAATTTTAATCCTTTGAAAATTGTTGGATATATTTATTTACTTTAGACAAGAAACTGTTTGATGATATATAGTCCTTTTAGTTGCTAAATATATTCTCTTCATCTTACTTGATGGCTTATCGTCGCACTCTTCGCCAGGACGCCTATTACCTCTCTTATTTATTAGAAACGTCTAATGCATATTATAAACTGGTTATAAAATTATGTCAAAAACAACACAACCCTGTACTTAAAATTCAATTAAAACGCATACTCTTGTCTTTACAGAATTTATATGATATTTGAAGGTTACACACAACTGCTGTTGTTATCACTTAAAGCACCAGAACTTACTCGGAGGCAATTGCAATTTTGTAGCCATCTATATGCAATCTATGCAGTAGCGGTTTGATGTCAGGGAAACTTTTCACTTCGCGACCAGAAGCGTCACACACCTTGTTCTCGCCCCTGTAAAACAGTAAAATATTATATAATGATATTCTCAAATAAAAAATAAGGTGAACTTATGAGATTGCCGAAGAAAGCAAATCGCATCCCATTAAAATTATCCGTCTTAATATTTAAAAACCTAAACTTACACTGTTAAATAAATAACATAACTCTTGTAGCGATTTTCGCCAAGAATTGCATCGAAGGTCTTTGCCGGTCGCTTACAATAATGCATAAACAAAGCCTTTCATTTCCCCCCCCCCCCCTCCTCCCCAAGAAAGTTTTTATTGAAAACATAAAGAACGTGTAGGTTAAGAACACGGATATATATATAAGCATTTTAACATAACTTTTTATGTACCATTTTCATGTATTTTGGCATACCATAGGCATACGGTTTCGATTCACTAGCAATGTTTGTAACTGAATCAGTTAAGGAAATTATTTCATTAAATTATTTTAATAATTTTACAATTACTTTCATGTCATTTTTGGAGTATATATTTTATCCTTAATACTAAAAAGAATTTGCCACATTTGAATTATTCTCTAATTGCTGTCAATTATGTTGACATACAAACACATTTCGTTGATTGATCTTAGGGGAAATTCGTTTTCTGTCTCAACACGCGATGTTTATCGTTTAAAATGGTAAGCAGACGAACATATGATGATGTCTAACGAGAAATTGGGTTAAATGCATTACAAGATCTGCAAAACGCTGACAATCTATGGCTGATGAATGGTATCACCGGCGAAATCTTTTCACCTGCGCTATATATTCTGATGGATGGTGATATAATCAAAAGGTTTTCGATAATATGTAGGAATCTGCTTCAGGAATCTAAAATATATTTCTGGTGAGGTTTCGTCTCCCAGTGTCTAGATGATGCTCATGGGTTACATTATTTGCATTCAAAATGCTTGCACTTGAATTTAACATTTGATTGCCACCTCCTTTAAGTTTTTATATATATAATCTTGCTCGTCACATCGAACGTATAGAACGTCGTAAAAGAGTATTCATTTGATTGCTTTTAAGGCCAATCAGTATTTGAAAATGAGTTCGAATGCCATTTTTGAAATAAGCAGATAAAGCAGTCTCGAAATAGAACTGTTTTAAAATATACTAATTTATCGATAAATCTATTTTAGAAATTTTACTTGGCAAATAAGATTATAAAAGCTTAAAGGGACTACACACCAGATGAGACAATTGCAAGAAAAAAAAATTAAATTGTCAAACATTTACATAAAATTGATAGCGTTGTGTACAACACATTTAATTTTACTTACTGATAAATCAGATCACGTACGACACATGTATCTTTCGCAGTTTTTGCGTATATTTTCCTATTTGGAATTTATTTGGTCTGGCTACCACGTAAATTCCTGTTAATGTAAAAATAGCGTCGGTATATGCATCTCTACTACTGAAGTGACGTTTACATGCTAAATACACTCTATAAACTAGGAAACCATTATGCACTATTTTAAAACGGTTTAACTCAGCTAAGACGGCGACAAAATATTCTGTCATCATGTAAAATGATGTATTATCGACATCATACTAGCTCGTATTAACAAATCTAGGCTTTTCTTGTGGAAGTAATGTAGTTGCCGAGTTTGGGAGAATCTGATGCCTGGCCCTTTAACAGACAGAACACTATTAAGATGAGTATTTCCCCATTGTCATTTGTTTTGAGGTCGGCATATTTCTAGACGGTTTGAAACGAATTTTGATCAGCAATTATTACAAAAAAATATAAAACACTCAAACATGCAGTCCTACACACTAGAAAAAGTTGTATGTGCAACGATCTAAGAGTGTGTTCTTCTCTTACTGACACTAATTGAATTTCTTGTAATTGAAACATTAAATATCGAGGACTGATAATTTGTTTCTGGGTATTAAAGCAGTTTTGGATAAGTGCAAAGTGTGAGTATTTTACAATGCTCTTAGCTTTAATAGTTTATTCGCGTTCTTCTATATTCATTCACAAATAGCTCCAGAAAGTGCAATGATAAATAATCCGTCTAATTTAAAATGTCGGCATTTTCCATTATATAACAGAGTCAAGTAAATTAGAAAACTAGTGATACGTTTTCATCTACAGTATACAGTATAACGGTCCAGTTAGATCAATATTTATTGTATGGCATTTAATGTATGGTTGCTGCGGTCGGCAATGCAGTTTACTATATTTTGTACTATTACTATTACTATTCTTATGTATCTGTCTACTTGTACTGCGAGGTACCAGACAATTTCTATTATTTTTTATCAATCCTGTTGGAAGAGGGAAACTCTATATTTGATTGCGAAGGTGATTTACAACTACTGGTCAGTAAAACTGTGTCTTCGCTGTACCGCCCGGACGGGGTTTAAAAATGTATTGCTAATTGTCTATGATAACGAAGGACAGTGTCTGATAGTATGATACAATTTTGTACTATTACAGAGGCAAGCCAAGTAGTGAAAATCAAAATATAAACCCTGTTTTGAGGCACAAGGCAAATATCAAAACGACAATTGATTTGGGTGACAAACGTATAAACATCGGATATACAAATACAAGCACCAAACCATATCACAGAACTGATAAATAATGGGATTACCGCCTTGGAACGGTAATTGAAACACGAATTCACTGGAACAAGAGTCTACCGGGGACTTAAACTAGTTGGTATGGCCATCATCTAGCACTTGTAGTCATCTGTAACGGTACGAGCATACGACGAAACAAACCTGACGAAAGGAGGTTTATCTCTTGGGTATCTAATGTACGTAAGGCAGACATGATGTCTATCAAATCATTGAATGTTTTGAAGGGCGTCTTAGCGCCAGGAGAATATTTCGGCATAAAGAGCTCAATGAGTGATGCCTTCTTCACAAGAATGTCTCCATGACATTACTGACTCACAAAACTTGTTCTGGCAATATGTAGATCAGAGGAAATCCAATCTTAGATAAATATTTCCTTATCGAAATCAGGCCTCACGAAAACCGGTTCATATTTCATAGGAATTCATTTGCTTGTGAGTTGGTGCGTGTTCAAGCAAGGTGAATAGTCGGAGGTAATTTATTGAATGACTGATACAAATGTAAACGATCCGACGTTTGAACAGCATGCAACATTCTTTTGTACATTTTTATTGAAATTCAGCCATAAGAAGATCATATTGTTGCTGTGTTCAACAGCTTTTTAAAGCCAACCCTTGTCATTTTAAATATGAGCGAAACAATATGTAAAAAGAGCATAGGAGAAAATAAAACAGTTTGCATTGTTCAAATAAACATTTCAACAGCATGGCAACTCGAAATGCAGTTGATTGCCGATGTTATTAACAAATATCTTAAGCAACGATTAGAGCATGGTGATGGCATTCTCACGTTATAGTTTGTTGACATTAGTTGAGAACTCCAGGTGCACGTGCTCTGGGCTTATCAATGTTATCGAGATTTTATGAGTTTAAATTGCTTCGGTGCCTGTTAAGCTTCACTGATTTCAATTGATAAACATATCTGATAATACCAACTAGTTTGCTTGAATCAAAATGATATAGTTTTGCGGACTGTCTATCATTTATGCGAAGAAATAATTGAATTACACGACGTTTTGAAAACACCATGTGACTAAAGGGCCAAGTGATGAAATATTGGCAAATCAAACGATTAAAGCAACAAGAGATGTTTGTCAAGCATTATGCCCCCCCCCCCTCCCCTGAGCGCCATGTTGTCAGGATTATATGGACAATTGAATGAAATATGCATGGACCGAAATGACAGCTGATTTGTTGCCGTTAAGGCAGTTTTAAGATAATGACCATTAAAGTGTGAGTATAGAGTGTGTTATGACCATGACCTTTGACTCTATTAACTCAAAATCTAGAGTCATCAGCTGGTCACCAGAAACCTAAATGTCAAGTTTGAGGGCCATGGGTGCAGGCATTGTCAAGTTATCACTCAGACAACCTTTTATCATTCAAGGTCACTGTGACCTTGACGTTTGGCCCAATGACCGTAACATCAATAGGGACCATCTTCTGGCCAGGCCCAACCTCCAAGTCAAGTTTGAGGGCCATGGGTGCAGGCATTGTCGAGTTATCACTCGGATAACCTTTTACTATTCCAGGTCAATGTGACCTTGACCTTTGGTCCAATGACCCCTAAAATCAATAGGGACCATCTTCTGGCCAGGCCCAACCTCCAAGTCAAGTTTGAGGGACATGGGTGCAGGCATTGTCGAGTTATCACTCTGACAACCTTTTACCATTCCAGGTCACTGTGACCTTGACCTTTGGCCAGATGTCCCCCAAAAACCATAGGGGTTATCTCCTGGTCAGGCCAATTCTCCAAGTCAAGTTTGAGGCCCATGGGTGCAGGCATTGTCGAGTTATCACTCGGACAACCTTTTACCATTCAAGGTACATGTGACCTTGGCCTTTGGTCCAATGACCCCAAAAAACAGTAGGGGTCATCTACTGGTCAGGCCCAACCTCCAAGTCAAGTTTGAGGGCCATGGGTGCAGGCATAGTCGAGTTATCACTCGGATAACCTTTTAATATTCCAGGTCAATGTGACCTTGACCTTTGGCCCAATGACCCCTAAAATCAATAGGGACCATCTTCTGGCCAGGCCCAACCTCCAAGTCAAGTTTGAGGGACATGGGTGCAGGCATTGTCGAGTTATCACTCTGACAACCTTTTACCATTCCAGGTCACTGTGACCTTGACCTTTGGCCAGATGTCCCCCAAAAACCATAGGGGTTATCTCCTGGTCAGGCCAATTCTCCAAGTCAAGTTTGAGGCCCATGGGTGCAGGCATTGTCGAATTATCACTCGGACAACCTTTTACCATTCAAGGTACATGTGACCTTGGCCTTTGGTCCAATGACCCCAAAAAACAATAGGGGTCATCTACTGGTCAGGCCCAACCTCCAAGTCAAGTTTGAGGGCCATGGGTGCAGGCCCAATCTCCAAGTCAAGTTTGGGGGCCATGGGTGCAGGCATTGTCAACTTATCACACGGAAAACCTCTAACCATTCAAGGTCACTGTGACCTTGACCTTTGGCCCGATGACCCCCAAAAACAATAAGGGTCTTCTACTGGTCAGGCCCAACCTCCAATTCAATTATGAGGGCCATGGGTGCAGGCATTGTCGAGTTATCACTCGGACAACCTTTTACCATTCAAGGTCACTGTGACCTTGACCTTGACCTTTGGCCCGATGACCCCCAAAAACAACAGGGGTCAGCTACTGGTCAGGCCCAACCTCCAATTCAATTATGCGGGCCATGGGTGCAGGCATTGTTGAGTTATCACTCGGATAACCTTTTACCATACAAGGTCACTGTGACCTTGACCTTTGGCCCGATGACCCCCAAAAACAATAGGGGTCATCTACTTGTCAGGCCCAACCTCCAATTCAATGATGCGGGCCATGGGTGCAGGCATTGTTGAGTTATCACTCGGACAACCTTTTACCATTCAAGGTCACTGTGAACTTGACCTTTGACCCGATGAGCCCCAAAAACAATAGGGGTCAGCTACTGGTCAGGCCCAACCTCCAAGTCAAGTTTGAGGGCCATGGGTGCAGGCATTGTCACGTTATCACTCGGACAACCTTTTATCATTCAAGGTCACTGTGACCTTGACCTTCGGCCTGGTGACCCCCAAAACAATTTTCATGTCAAGTTTGAGGGCCATGGGTGCAGGCATTGTCGAGTTATCACTCGGACAAGCTTTAAAATTATTTTAACTTTAAAGGTCACTGTGACCTTGACCTTTGACCTGATGACCCCCAAAATCAATAGGGGTCATCTACTGGTCACGCCCAACCTTCATGTGAAGTTTGATGACCATACGTCCAGGAATTGTTGAGTTATCACTCGGACAAGCTTTGGTCTACCGACGGACCGACCGACCGACCGACCGACCGACCGACATACCGACATGCCTGTGCAAAGCAATATACCCCTCTTCTTCGAAGGGGGGCATAATAACTAGAAAATTTGTTAATGTGTAATGTTCTTCGAAGGGGGGCATAATAATTAGAAAATTTGTTAATGTGTACGTCAATGAATCTGCAAACTTAATATTTAAAAGTCAATATCCAGTTATGGCTTGCGTCTGTGTTCTAATTGTTATCATTTAAATTTAAATAGTGTTGCTTGTTTACCAAAATAATATTGATATTATTTGAAAGGATAAATGCATACTGACTACTTTTAAGACAAAAACATGACATAAAAACATTATATATAAAGTTATTGTAGTTATCATTTTTGTTCATTATTTCAACCTTATCGGACGTGAAATACTTATTTTGTAATGGGTTAAGTCCAAAAATCGCGTTTGTTAAATTGTGTTTTTTAATAAGTTTTTCTGCTATATAATACCAAAACAATTATGAGATAGCACCACCAGGAAAATTCTACATCGGATTTCGTAAGTGATATCTTCATCATCAAATCATTACAATTGTTAGAACATATCTACGGTTAGTTTTAATTCTATTTTATATTTAGTTACTTGAACACATGCGTGTTTGTATGAGTCTATGATGCTGGCGCATTGCTAGTGAATTGCTAGCTCTATGCATGCGCATTAGAAAAAAACATTGTTAACATATATTCAATTATTTTTGTTATTTTTTAATATACAGCGCAAAGGTTGAAATCTATTTAATTTCCAGAATCACCTCAAATGCAAGTCTTCAAAACGCACAAGTGCTTTAAGAGAATGAATACTTGTACTTTGATGTGTCCAAACAACATATTTTAGCCTCTTCCTCAAAGATAATACAATATAAACTACAAGGTTAAAGCAAAATCCCTTTTTAAGGCAACTCAAATTCATTTTATCCTCACCACCAACCATATATTGATGAAGCCCCTCAAAATGTATGTATTATAACAATGATTCATCTGCATAATTTATCTGACATGCTTGCACTTAAATATATATGTTATGTTAGACATGAGACTATATGCTAACGATATGCAAAAATAGTGCACATAGTTTTGTTATGGATATGTAGGTGCTCATTCCGTTTATTATGCAAAGACTTACCTTATAGTTTTACCTCTAATAAAACAACAAGAGTTCAGTTAAATAGGTAGCACAAAATGTTTCACTGAATATATGTTATTATGAATTCTGAGATTAACGAAACTGCAACACAACTGACAAACACATAACACACAGCACGGGGTAAGGAGAAGGAATTCAAATGGAAATAAATTCCATTGCAATCCAGAAAACGTTTAAAACTACACACACGGGGGAAAAAGATTGGTTTGTACTTACACTTGTTTGAACGGGAGCTCAATATTAATTTGTCGATCGACCCAAAACGGCCATAGCGTATAGTCTGAAAACAGAACAAAAATCATAAAAGATACTGAATAGTTTATGCGCATGTGTATTATCTAACATGTCTAGCTAGTAACTTAGGTTTATGCAAATATGGAACGCCAAACCATACCGCAATAAGGGATCGCTAGCCAATAATTTAGGCTAAATGCATATATTGCGTTGTTACGGAAATGGACATTTTAAGCCATGAATGCTTCCGAAGCATACTGAACAAGTTATTTGATACTCATTTAATGTGTCCTAAGATTTGTAAGTATTAAACATACGATATTTGCATATTGGTGTTGCTGGTTTTGTGATCAGTTTACACAATTGTTTTTTTTTTCATAAAGGTTATTCTTTATCAAACATATTTTAATGTTTTATTTTACAATAATAATGTAGTTCCAAGATATTGACTAATAAAATGAAAACTACAAGAACAAGCCCAGGAGCGGATTTTGTTTTATCCCTAACATATTGCTGACTTTTGCTTTCATTTGCACGAACTGAAAGTTATACATACCTATGCAACGTGCCTTTGACTGACAATGACTTGGGATTCTACTTTCTATGTAATTCAGTTCCAACGAATATTTGGAAACAAATTACATAAGTATGAGCAATACATCAAAGTAAACTAAAACAAAAACCATTTGCTGTTCGGCATGATCAACTTGAAGACAAATGGAATCATGTACTTCCACTTTGAAGAGGATCATAATCATATAACACTCGTTATTGTTGAATATGAAGTCCGTGACCTTTTTCTGTTTTGAAATTACCCTTTATTGTAAAAATACACTTATCAACACTTATTATATACATGAAATCAAACATGAATAAATATACGGAATAACAACATCTTTTAATCATATCAGTAACCTCTGTTATAGGGTGACGAGAAAAGCTGTTGATGATCTTGTTATTATGCATAGTTTAGTTAGCAGCAACAAATATATGATTTTACATGCATTCTGTGCACTAGACAATGCACCGTTCTACAACAAAACAACGTAATTCTTAGACCTGTTATTTTATTATAGTAAAACCATAGTGTTTATTCAACCTTTACATTGACACAGTTTTCCCTAACTACCTATCCTTATGTTCAGGGTCGAAATTCCAGAAATTCCAATATTTCCGACGTTATAACAGAATAAGTCTGATGAAAGAAGAAACGACGTGTTAATTTTCCGCTCTTGAACAACCTTTACATTCCATTCACACTCTCGTTATGTCAAGTTACGACATCAGTAAAAAATTCCATTTTCCATTTGTTATTTTCAGAAAATGATGTTTTGATAAATCGTTTAGAAACTGCATTTGTAATAACTTAACATTGATTGTTATATTGGATTTTCACTTCAAGGTCAAGGTTGATGATGAGGTTTTTGTTTTTGTGTTTTTAATTAAAGATCAAGGTTAATGTTATTTGTTTTATCGGACTTTCACTTAAAGGTCAACATCTAGTATTTACATGTTTGCCTTTTTTATATTGCGATAGAGAATGGTTGCAAACATTGTTGTTTTGCGCTTTATAAAATATATTTCCTTTTGTAATTGTTTTGGCAATTTGATATTTAAATTAAATAAGGGTATTAATTTAAAGTGTTTTCATACCAAATAAGACGATTTATGTTTGTTTAGATAGGAAATTCGCAAGACTTATTTAAAAGAAAAATATGATAAACTTGGGCAGTTCTTAATAACTCCGATAAGAGTACCTCGATTTGAAAGATAAACGTAAACAAGCTATCATTGATTTGTTCATTGATTTATTTTCGCTATAAATGGGAGTTTGATTTCGTTTACCTTTCTTGTTTTGTTCTAAATCGAAGTTGATGTATCGAATTAATGCGCGTCTATATTTTCTCTGTAGCAACCATATCAATTTGTGTGTTCGTCTATTTTATTTGAACACAATCGCAATAATAAAGCTTATACATCTTTATGTCAAACACAGAGTTTACACAATTGATATATCACACAGTTTTTCAATTAAAATTGATTGCTTCCTCACAGATAACCATCGAACAAGTATGTGCTATAGGAACACCATGGCAGTCAACACAGTATTTTATAAAATACGCACGCCTTATCATACAATTTCCGGTAAGACACCACATAAAGTGACTGATTTCTCTGATATAATTGCTTCCTTGTCTTTTGGCTTCCCGTCCATTTCAATCTTCCCAAAGCATGACAGTAACCAAACTTGTGTCAAGAGCATTAATTCACCGTTGAAATAAATTTCATTATTGCATTATGATACAGAACAGGGAAATAAACCCATCTTTCACATTATTTTGACAAAAAATATAGCCAAATCTATTATAGGTCTGGCTTTGAAAAGCAGTAAAAACACGTGTAAAAATACATAATGAAAAGCGCTGGTTTCAAAAGAGAAGTCAAAAAGTCAAAAAGTCAAATTCACAGCAGTTCAGAAACGCAATGTTAGTTCTCCAGACTAAATTGTCTTCTGTTTTATAAAGTTATATTCACATTCGCCTAGTCCTTTGTGTAGATAATACTTCACGTTAATATTGTATAATACGCAAGGAATTATGACGTCATTGTTAATTTCAATATTGCATTCCAATTGGATAAGCGCGACTTCATTTAACCAATGATATACGACCTTACAAAATCAGCTTTTCTTTATACAAAAGTATCTTGCCTGTTACACTTCTTTATAAACAAATACTCAATTGCAAAATATAGTGCTAATGTTTAATCACAACGAATATTTCTTTAAAATTGGTTTAATGCTGTTTGAACTCACAACGAATATTTCTTTAAAATTGGTTTAATGCTGTTTGAACGCAGTAGGGCTAACGAGAATATGACCAAGAAACGCGAGCACGCTTCATGGAATTTGCTCGCGCGCCATACTGCATGCTTACAACATAAACGCAACAACTTCCGCTTCCGGTGTCAACAACCTGTATTTTTCCCTCGCACTTCAAAACATGTAAAAACCTCAACTTAACCCTCTTCCCGATGCAAACGTGAAGCAGCAAACTTTTCTAATGGGTAAAGGCATTAAATCCCACTCAAAACAACACCCTGGCTTAGACTCTGAACATTCAGACAGACAAACAAGGACAAATCGAAGCCAGAAAAGAAAAGTTATCTCCCCTGGTGAAAAGTCAATTGACAAAAAATCAAGACATTCCTCTGGGTCTGACATTGGTAGCACTGACAGCAGATGTAAAAGCTGGGTAGATAATCATTGCAACTCTGAAACATTTGTAGAAATGTCCACTGCTAGTGCTAGTGCTCATGCACATATAAATACCTCAATGGAGACAGCATCTAACAGCAGTATAAATACTACTCCAGTCAATACCAGGAGTGCCCAATTTACACCTCAACAGCACCAGCAGCAGTACATCTATTCACCAACACCTGTTTATATGCAGTCCCCAGTCCAACTGGGGTCCCAGATGTCACTTCAAGGACCTCCCCACCCAGGAAACCCTCATCAAATCTCCATATTAGCAGATCATGATATACAAAGAATTGTAGACTCACTGAAGATCTCACTAAAAGATGAAATAAATGCCATAGTGAATGTTGCTATACAGACTCAAGTTCAACCCCTAAAAGATGAGCTGACACACTTAAGGGCAAAGGTCATTCACCTTGAAGGTGAAATGGATGCAGCAAACCAGTATAGTAGAAGAAACTGTATACTGATCAGCAACATGAAGGAGTTGCCTGAAGAAAATACCAATGATATTGCCATACAGGTGGCAAAAGAAGGTGGCCTTGATATTACACCCTCTGATATAGACAGGTCACATAGAAATGGCAAACCTAAAGTCAACAAACCCAGAGACATAATTGTGAAGTTTGTGTCCTACAAGACCAAACATGATTTTATGAAAATCAGAAAACAACTAAGGCAAAGGAAAAGCCAAGCATATATCAATGAACATCTCACCTCATTCAGGGGTGAACTTGCCTTCCAATGCAGACTCCTGAAAAAGAATCCCAAATCCCCTGTACTTGACACTTGGACCTATGATGGTAACATCTACATCAAAACAGAGGTGAAAGGCCACATGATCAGAGTCAACACCCACAATGACCTGGTTCAGTTTGGTTATAACCCAAACCAATCTATGAACTGAGAAGTGCCAGTGTTGGTCTTTCAGACATGAAGTGCAACCATTTGAGTCTTAATTAATCTTAAAGTGTTATGTCATTTGTCAAGATTAATTTCTGCATTAGTTTTGATGTTTAAACAATGTTTTCTCTTATTTGCACCTAGATCATCTAGGTCATGCACTAACATACATGTTTTTTACTCAACATTGAGTATATATGTACATATCAGAGAAACTACCTATTTGGATATAGATGGTAGATGGACTTACAGTATACATCAATTTCTCTGTACATTCAAGTTATAATACATCTTGGTTAATATGTATATAAAAGCCAAAATTACCTAGCTAGCACAACATCTAATAAGCAAATATGTTTCATATAGTCATTATGCTGACAGCAATATTTTATGTATATGTGTACATGTGTGTGTGTGTGTGTGTGCGTGCGTGTGCGTGTGCGTGCGTGCGTGCGTGCGTGCGTGCGTGTGTGTGTGTGTGTGTATATACATATGTATGTGTGTGTGTGTGTGGTGTGTGTATATATGCCTTTGTTATATATGAATATATTTAAACATGTTGTTGCTCTTTTTGTATTTTATTTTCAGTTTATAACCACAACCTACATCTAAAAGTAATTGTACTTAACACTATAATTATTATTCTCATATAATTATATTTATAATTACTGTCTATATTGTGTCATCTTGTTCATCATATTACACTAGTAGATATCTAATCACATTTTCATAACATCACAAGATTAAATCCGCTTCAACTAACAGCGTAAAACTATGAATGGAAAATTTCATTCAGAAATACAACATGTATGTCAAATTAATTCATGCTTATTTTGAGGAAAGCGTGCAGATTTGTATACATATTAAAGGCACATTCTAATTCGTACTGCTCGATTAGAGTCGTGGCTAGTCAAGCGGTAAATAATACCATTGACTGATGAATTATACTAATCGAATATTCTTATTTTATCTACCTCATTTTTGATTTGGTTGCAATACTACGGTATCAAACATATAAACGATCAGATTATTTTGAATGTTATAAAAGACACTTTTTTGCAATTACATGTAAACTTAGAATACCAGCTACATACATTGAGCACAACTTTTATTCTCACCGTACGCTTAAATATGAAATTACACTTACCCTAACACTTCTTTTAAACAGGGAACTCATCACATTTATTTTCTTGTAAAATGTATTCTTACTTCTATTCACTAACTTACTTTTCACTCTATTCTTTCTTCTTTCTATCCCATGGCGGTACTGGTCAGACGGCTTGTGGACACCCCTCATTCCTAGCGCCGTTTGATCCTGGAATCACTTTTATCCATGTCTATTGAATTAGGTACATTTCGAATGAGGGTAGGTTTGTTCTGTTACTATCAATCTCGTGCTAAGGGAATCAAATGCCTCACTCACTTTGAACTTATTTGCTGGCTAGCAATGCTCCTACTCTGTTCTGGAGACGTTCATGAAAATCCTGGCCCTGCACATTCTCTATCCTCTTCCTCTGAAATCCCAGTTGACGTTACTGGATGTCTTAATGTCGTCCACTATAATGTTCAAAGCTTCAGTAGTAAAAAGGATATCTTGTACGCTGACTTACGCAACTTTGACATACTAGCCTTCACCGAAACATGGCTCTCTTCTAATTCAGTAACCTCCGATTTGATATTTCCGAACTTCCATGTTCCGTACAGAAGAGATAGACTATCCGATGCACATGGGGGTATTATTGTATATATTAAGTCAGATGTTTTTGTATTAGAAAGACATGACCTCGAGATAAATGACCTTGAATGTATTTGGCTTGAACTGCGAATTAAAAATAGACGCATTCTACTTGGAACATTCTATAGACCTCCTAACTCCAATCCATATGTCCTTGAATGTATTACCAACTCAATTTCATTGGCTGTTGATACAGGTATCAAAGATATTCTTATCACAGGGGATTTTAACCTAGATATGAATAAACCCTCAACCCGTCAAAAGATTGATTCTATCTGTCAACAGTTCAACTTGACCCAAGTAATTCGAGACCCTACCCATTTTACCGAATCCTCTGAGTCTCTTATTGACCTATTTCTCGTTTCTTCAAAAGATATTGTTCTCGACTGTGGAGTAGGTGAACCATTCCTCGAACAGTTAGTCCGATATCATTGTCCAGTCTATTGCGTCCTACGCTTCGATAAAACTGTCGGTTCATCATTTAAACGAAAGGTCTGGAAATTCGTTCAAGGTGATTATGCCAAACTAAGGAACCTTATCTCTAATTTTGACTGGCAGTCCTGTGTGCACACAGATATCAATATATATACCGATAATTTCACTAACCACTTCATGACTATGTGTGAGACATGCATACCTACTAAGACTGTTGTAATTCGCAATAGGGACCCCCCTTGGTTTCATAACGAAATCCGAAAATCTCTTCGACAAAGACGGCGCGCTTATAGAACGGCGAAACGTATAAATTCCAAACACCAATGGTGTATATACAACCAAATACGAAATCGCGTTACCAACCTTGTTCGAACTGCCAAGCAGTCACATTATGACAAACTAGCTACACGACTTAAGGAAAAAAACATTGCCACCTCCGATTTTTGGAAAACCATAAAGAACTTCGCTATCTCAACAATTTCATCTAAAGAAATCCCTCCACTTAGCAATAACGGTACTATCTACGAATCAGATACGGACAAAGCGAACCTATTAAATAATTTCTTCCAATCCCAGACTCTATTAAATATACCAAACAGGCCCCTCCCTTCCTCCACTGACAGTGATAATCCAAAACTTCAAGACTTTGTTATTTCACTTCAAGATGTAATCGATTCAATAATGGCTCTTAAAACCGGCAAAGCAACTGGACCAGACTTAATAAATAGCTATGTACTGCGCGAAGTAGCAATTGAAATTTCTTACCCACTCCGTGATCTTTTTAATACCTCACTTCGTCTCGGTAAAGTACCATGTAAGTGGAAGTTGGCTCATGTCTGTGCTATTTATAAGAAGTCTGACCCTCAAGATGTTGGAAATTATCGACCAATTTCACTTTTAAGTGTTGTCAGTAAGGTTCTTGAAAGAATTTTGCATAAGTACATGTTTAATTTCTTGCGTCAAAACGACCATCTATCATCATTTCAATCTGGTTTTGTTCCTAAAGACTCCACTGTCAACCAGCTCGTATCGATCTATCATTCTTTTTGCCTCGCTCTAGATGAAGGTAAAGAAGTAAGAGCAGTATTTTGTGATATTTCGAAAGCCTTTGATCGAGTATGGCATGACGGTCTTATCCATAAACTTCGTGAAAGTGGCATTACCGGTTCTTTATTGTTATGGCTTCGTGATTATCTCAGTGAACGTAAACAACGTGTTGTTCTTTCTGGTTCTATGTCTGATACAGTTACAATATCAGCTGGAGTTCCTCAAGGCTCAATTCTTGGGCCGCTGCTCTTTCTTATCTACATTAACGACATTGTTGATGATATACAATCACATATTCGACTCTTCGCAGATGATACAACCTTATATATAATTGTCGAAGACCCCGTGTCTGCTGCACAGCAACTTACTAATGACCTAGACAAAATTCATATGTGGGCTGAGAAATGGCTTGTAACATTCAATCCTGCAAAAACCAAATCGCTATTATTCACTAGAAAGTCTAATAGGCATATGCACCCCTCAATATTCATGAATAATACAGAAATATCTGAAGTTACAACTCATAAACACTTGGGCGTCACACTTTCTAGCACCTGCTCCTGGCACGATCATATTCAATCCCTCAAACAGAAGGCTTGGCAGCGAATTCACTTCATGCGATCATTCAAATACGTTCTTGATCGTAAATCGCTTGAGGTTCTGTATTTTACATTCATTAGGCCTTTGTTGGAATATGGCGATGTTGTCTGGAATAATCTGACGCAAGCTGACGAGGATGACTTAGAAAAAGTTCAACATGAGGCGGCCAGAATTATATCCGGTGCAACTCGTTTAGTATCTTTGACAAATCTTTATGTTGAAACTGGAATCGAGCCACTCAAAGAAAGGCGACGTAAACATAAACTTATCCTATTTTACAAGATGTTTCACTCTCTTGCACCAGCATATCTAACTACTCTGATTCCAACAAGAGTTGGCGACACTACTTCGTATAACCTTCGAAATGCAGCTAACCTTCGAAACATTTCATGCAAATCACAGTTGTTGACGAGTTCATTTCTGCCATCAACTATATCCGCATGGAACGCACTCCCGGAAGAAGTTCGTACATCGCCATCCGTGCCCTCTTTCAAATACAAACTTAATAAGAACAAAAAACAAGTTCCTGACTTCTACTACGAAGGTGACCGCAAATCTTGTGTCAATCACGCGAGGTTGCGTATGCACTGCAGCAACCTTAACGAGCATCTATTCTCAAAAAATATTGTCAACAGCCCTAATTGCCAATGCGGTGAAATTGAGGACACTTTCCACTTTTTCTTCACCTGTCCATTATATAACGTCCAACGAAATTATCTCATTGCTCAGTTATCCACCGTTGGTCATTTGTCTCTTCCACTATTACTCTTTGGATCGAAGGAAGCTTCATATCAAACGAACAAACTTATCTTTGACCACGTCCAGAACTATATACGCCAATCTAAACGTTTTTGAGTACAAGCTCCAACAAACTTTATCCCGATCCCGATCTGACCAGTCCCTGTACCACCTTGCTTATCACACCTTCCTTTTCTTCAACCTTTATCCTTTCTTCCTTCTAACTAATTGATTACAAACTAAAACAACTTGTTTTTACACAGCATAGTCTGCACCATTCGATAAGATTATATTTATTCGAGTCACTGCAACTTGCGCACCAGCCTAGCAGCGTGAATGACATACAGAAGAGAGACATAGTATAAGCCTCAAGGCTTTCTTCTCAATTCTGTGTACACTATTGTTTTGTGCATTATTTACATGTTCTTCTCTTTCAATGCATTACTTATTTGGTCTTTGTTAATTTGGATTATGCTCAAATTTGTTAAACTAAACTAATTGTAAATATTATATCGAAATAAATATTGTTTAAACCAACATAAACGCAAGAAACATGCGATTGATCCTTAATTGAACACCGTCAGACTAATTAAAAACCATACTATCATACAAAAGAAGTTTTCTCAAAATTGCTCACTATCTTTTTCACGACGGCAGGGGCAGAGTACTTTTTCGTTTTGCTATTTAGGTTATCCATCTGGAATGAGTTTATCCTTTTGATAAAAGTGTAGGACTACATTAACTTGTCTTTACAACAAGTATCGATCTTAAAATTTTCTAATTTTGCAATAACGGATAAATGAATGGATAGACATTAAGTTGACACTCTTATCGTTCAAAGACGGTAGCCCGAACATTTAGTTCAGTTTAAACATTAGTCTTGAAAGTAGATAGAAACAAAATATTTTTTCATAATTCATTGTAAGAAAGGAGGAAAAAGGTTTGTTTGGTGTATGTGAAATTGACTGTTATCCTAATGTGTTTCTTTGGTGTCTGTTTGCAGTTAGAACTCTGGAATAGTCAAGCTGATAGCATGTTTTGGATATTTGGTCTGTCCCGTTAAATTTCTAAGCATGATTTGACACAGTCGAAGTGAGCAAGTGTTTGCTGTTTTATGCACATATAGTTTAGTCAATTCACGAATAATACTGATTCACCATATGTTAAATGCTGAGGGCAAATCAATGAAGTTCAAGCAAGGTAGGAAAATAATTTAACAATAAACAACCACTTCCTACAATGGTATCAATGTCACTGAAGACTTCATATAACACAGCAGACGTTTCGTATGTTAATCCGTCAGCTTAATGACTCGAGATTATCTACAGATGTAAACGCAATCGATAACAATGAGGTTAATTCGATAATTACTGTCAAGAGAAAGAAAAACTATTTCAGCAATGAATTAACATTAACAACAGATTTCATTGGTAGAATGGTAAGTTTTCGTGTGTTGATCAACCAGTGCTAATGCAAGTTGTTTGTAAACGTACTTAAAATAAGTATACGCTCGATATTTTGATGCGTTTCTTTAACGAAACGGCGTAGAGCATTATAATACACACATTGCAGTGTATTTGCTCAAAACACTGATAGATCCATATCTGTAATGTTTCGTCCTCATTTGCTCTGTACAGAAACGTATTTGCAAATATCAAAAAGTCTTTCCCGTTCTAAACCCGTTTCATTATAAGTGCAGTATAAAAATGCATATTTCTGTGTTGTATTTCATTTTAAAAAGCTCTTATTTTGTATTTTGTAACTATATTATCATCATCTATACACTGTTTAGTTGGTGAATATGCAAGCTACCTTTCCAAGATACAATCACTAACGTCAATGATAGTTATTTAAATCCAGGGAATGCCATTTCAAATCAAATAGTAAAACCCTCCAAAAGTAAGAAAAGTTAAAATGATAAATACTTTTCAAACATAGACCTTTTTATATTTTTACCACAGATTTATAAGAAATAACATTTTGACTTCCATATTCACCGAGAGGTTATTCGATGGATATGATGACGGAATGTAACACATTTCGATGTATAATTATAGGTTATTCAGAGATGCACTCCTACTTCAAAATACAATTTACCACAATTGAAATATTTTTAATATACCAAAAAAGAATGAACAAATGTCAAAAACAATGGTTCTTATGAAGGATTACGAGTTTAATTAAAAAGACATGTGCAGAAAACACAGTATTTTTACCTTATGAGAAGATAGTAGATCACAGTGAATCCTTTAATATCTTTAAGTTTTCAGTTATAAAATACACGGTTGCAATTTTGGTAAAAGTATTTAATATTTTTCATAATTGCATTATTTAATAAGTAGTTTAAGGTTTATCACTCAAAATGTATGTTTGTTATAAAGTGTATGTATTGATTTTGAATAAGAGTGTCACTTTAACATTTGTTCTGTACATTATGGAGATATGTTTTACGTTTTAAGCTGTCAGTTTTCGTGACAATCGAGCTAGAAGAAGAAAAAAGTATAAACTAAATGTGAAGACGATAATAATTGTATATTAAATTTTCGTACCAAAGCGTTAATATTGGCTCTTGTAATAGAACGTAAACTTGATGGAACAGCCTGCTAGACAAAATGGTCACGAATACCTTGTGTAAAGTCAAAGAGCTACGATGGAACAATACATAGTAAACTATTATGGACCATACATGCTTTAAAATAGAAAATATAATTAAATGTTAAGATTACCGACTTGAAACAGCCAGCAAAACAGGAATGATACTTGTTTTTGCTGTTATGATTTTAATTAAACAATACTCTATAACCTAAATGTTCTTAGAAGATAAAGTACAAACGGTAGATATGCCATTACACAATGTACAATGTATTATCACACGTGAAACTAGACAATAATGTGTCACACCAAACAACACCAGTCAACAGAGTATCTGATAAGATTCCTTGCTCCTTGCCACTTTATATAATACAATATCCAGTAAGACCCAACATGTAGTTTCGGATCCCTCTGATAAAATCTCTTTGACAACTTTTCTTCAATTGCAATCTTCCCAATACGTTACAGCGATCTTGCTTTTTTAATAATATTCATAAACGCTTATATACTCGTTTATTCATTAAGAAACGGTTGAACGTCGTTCTGCTATAAACAATTGAACAAAAATCTCTTTAGGTTTTGGACTTTTGTGTATGTCATTGTAGGTGTTCATGGTATTATTTGTAACAACATGCATTAACTTGCTCGTGAGGCGACTAGTGCATGCTGTTCTTACGTACGTTCAGTGTTCAGGCGTCAATGCAAGAATGACATTGATCCTCCACCATATGTTTTACGCCCAAGACAAGGCAAAATGATTCAGCAAAATTAGAAAAAAATAATTAACAAGTGTTTGCTCCAGCTGTATCAATGTAACTGAAGACTTCAGGTAACACAACATTCATTTCCACATGTTAATCTGCCAGCTTTTTAACTAGAATAACTTTTATCCATAACGTACATGCCAAACTGTGATGAAAACTCACTTACGTACGATATATTTCGTATATTATCACATTGAACGTTTGCACTGCCACATGGATGATTTTGTTTCTCCAAATTGGACTTAAGTTATACTCTTATATGCCAATGACTTATTTGAATATGTCTGATTTGACTAAATCTGGGCAAAGACAGATTGAATGATGAAGTCGAGTCAGCTGCCATGACCTTGGTGTGTTATAATGTCTGACATTTAGTAAACCAGCTTATCGATTGTGATGTCCAAGCCTAATTTTCTGCACAAATGACTAGTTGTTTGAAGTTTAATTACATTTATGTGCAATATATTCCTAAGATACGCCAAAGTAGCTCATAATATGCTTATTATTTACGAGATCAAGAACAGAATACTTGGTCCGACACAGCCTGTACCTAATTTAATCTGCTTAGGGAATTATAATCCGAACTTCAAATAAATAAAATTCAATATAAATGCATGGTGTACAAGTTTTAAAAACGAGATCTCATGTTTCTCGCACTTTTGGAACCATGTCATCTGGCATGAATTAACATTTGTGAAAGCACTTCCCTCGCAGGACAAGTGCATCCTCATTCATATTTGAGATATATACATTTCATGAACATAACTAAATGGGTTTCATCATAGAATGAAATAACAACACTTTATCGAGTTGATCATCATTAGAGTGAAAACACTGAGAGTCAATTTTATGAACAGAACAGAATGTCAGACGTCTAATGAAGACATATTCAAAAGATAAAACAATGTACTATGCAGTCAACAATTGCTAAGTATACAATCTTCCTTTGTTGATAACATTCTGGTTATCCAAGGACTTAGATTTTAAATACTTCAACATAGACATAGGTCTAAAAGAGAGTTGTGTTAACTATCGGATACATAACGTCTTTTTCTATTCGAAAATGTGAATCAATGATATATTCCCCGAAAATTATTATCTGACTGATGTAGTATACGTTAAACATTACTTCTTAGTATATATTAAATCAAAGGCTCTATCTCAACGAGCACATTTGTCGTTGCAGGGTAACAAGAACTCTAGCTGGACAAAATGTAAATTGCTCTCTCAAGTTGTTTCCATAATTACCAGTGTAAGCAAAGACAATTTGCAGCATACCAAGGTAATTATATATTATTTAGCAAGATTATGTTTAGTTTATATTATATGAATTCAAGTGGAATCACTCACATAAAATAAATCTAAACTGTAATGGTACTAGCTCCTGTGCTGAAATAACAATTTATAATATTTCTTTCAAAAAATAAAAGCAATAAAATGATACGCCTTACGCATGCAGATACTCTTCTCAGTTTTATTCGAAACACGTCTGATCCATTGGACCCTGTGATATTGGCAATTTATTAATACATAAATGCTAATCCCAAAACAAATATTTTTCATCATGTCTTTATATCTTTAAACTGACAATTGAAATGAGCTGCCGAACTGTTTCCTTCAAGTATCACGTTTTAGTACGCTCTACCACACTCCACGGCATTTGACGGTCATAATCAAAAACCGCAGTTTGCTACGCCCACCTAATTTGATACCTAAATGTTCTTACTTCCTGCAAACTCGGTAATCTTCTTTTCCGTGTTGCCTCATTCACAAGAATTGCCATGCGCCCGATAGTTGTAAAAGCTCTTCATTTGTATTGTAACCAAAGAGGAATATACCAATTAAGTGGGAAACCATTCCTCTGCCAGATTTTTAAGCGTGCCAGAATGTTAAAACGATTATTCTCATTTGCAGAAGTCACCTCGTGTCATCATTGCAACATTGCAAGAAGCAACTTCATTGATGCCATCTATCATATCGGCTAAAGCATGTTGTTAATAGTGTGGACTGATGAAAAATACACCATAAGTAATATGTTCAGAGTAGCGTTTTTAGGTTTCGTTAAATCACACCTTAATACATTATTAAATGCTCGTCATAATTTTACACCTCCAATGCGCATGCTCAAGATAAATTTGACCGCTAGTTATTCACCCAGCTAAATGTTTCAAACCTTATATCGAAGATTTGTATCGGAATCCCGGAATTCTAAGATCACCTTTGGTTCAATTTTAAAATTTACGTTATTATTGATATTCTTTCCAGTCCGAAACATATGGAAACACTAGATTAAGCAACAAAAAAAGTAATAGTTCCCAATTCTATTTCAATATGTCCAACGTAATCACAGCAATAATGTCATGAAAGACGAAACGACGTGTTCATGTTCCGCTCGTGACCAGCCCTTTCTCTTCAGTCGCACTTTCGTTATGTAATGGCCTAACATCAGCAAATTTATTATTTAGTTGACAAATGCTGTTGGTTTTGTGGGTGTTTAATACAGTTTTGAACGTTTCAGTGTCAGTATCTCATATTTAAATGCATGCACCCCTATGCCATATTACAGTGGAAAGTGCGGGAAACCGTTGCAAGCGTTGTTACTTTTCCGCCTAGAAAAAAAATACCTATTTATAACATTTTTGTCATTTTGAGGAGAAGATGACTCGAAATCGGTTAATTTATTGGAAATATAAGGAAAGCTTTTCAAACCAAAGAAGATACCAGATTAGATAGGAAAGATGCAGTAACTTCTTTATCTGGAAGGGTGATAATCCGGGGCGTGTTTAGATAACAATTCCTGTACGATTAAGAGTAACACGTAATTCTTATTAGTTGATTGATATGCACATTATAAATTATATATACATAGATTAAAGAATGTTCCCTTTAAATGTCATGTTTTATCTTAATTCATCGCAACTCCAACTTTTACTTTTTTCTCTAAAATACAGAGCAACAATATACTTATCTCTCACATTTAACTGCACACTTACGGCCAAATATTTAGATACAAAACTTAATTGAAAAGTGTATACGCAATTGCTTTGAATACCAAGTTCGTAATTGAAGAAGCAATTTTGCGTATGGGACTTTCTATGAGAGCAGAATGTGTTACAGTTATACCGGACAAGGGGCGGTATTCATAAAATATCTAAATTCAATAGTGTGTAAATGTAGCATTTAAAAGTCACGTGACAAGTACAGATAAATAAACCGATGCTCTTTAAGGTTGACTTAGATTTACGTGAATGACAAATCAAGTAAATTTCGAGTTGGAATAATACGAAAAAACAGGAAAAAATACAGTTGTCGTAATCCATGTGATACATAAGTAAGTAAGATTAAATGCATAATAAAGAAATAATCTAGGGTTGTTATAAAGCACAGTAATGTATGATGTATATAAACAATTAGTATATATATAATCCATCATGAAAATTATTGGTTTTGAAAATGGAAGTTAAGTCATTTACACTGTAGTGTTGTGACGCAAAGTTTGTCTTTAAGTTTCAAGAATATTCTGCGAAAAATGGCATTGAACACTGGTTTGACAAAATAAAAACCACAACGTCATGCAGTTCTAAATCTTAGTATTTCTCCCGGGGTTTTCCCAATTAAAAATGTAAGTAAAGAAAATCTAAACTTGTTATTTGACGCACAAAGCTCAAATCTATTCTTATAGTTGCAATTTTATAGTAAAATTAAGAATTTCAGCTTTTCGTCTTCACCGTCAATAGTCAAAACGTTATTACAAAACCATCTTGTTCCCGCTGAAGAGTTTATCGAACACATGATTCGCTGTAGCTATTACAGTTTACCAGATATCCCCAATCAAGTATTTCTGCAAAAGACAGCTAACACACTTATTCATCTTTTTTCATTTAGAAAAACAATTAGCAATCGAAAAAAGTCATTTAAATGATTAACTACATAAAATAGATAATTACTGCAAGTTTCCCAAATCTGAATAAGATTAGTGGTCATCACGAACAGAAACACGTCCAAATCATTCATTAGACTAAGTGTAAACATATTTATTTTGCAACGATTGTGCAACAGGTTTTAACATCATTATATTAATCACTTTCGTTTGAACGATTTTATGTGAGATTGTGTTGTGTGAGTACCCGGAGAAAACCAGCTTGGCCGGCTTGGTGATCACAAACCAAACTCACATGCGCCCAGCCTAAGAAACATTAGGTAATGCAATAAAATTCATATAAACCAGACAAACTCTATGAAGAGTATATCTCCCAATGTATTTATTGTTTTGAATTTGGTGCAATATGGAACAACTTTGTGCAATATGGAAACACATTTGTGCAATTGATGCAATACGGAACACCTTCTACATGGTGGAACGCCTTTGCGCAATATGGAACACTTTGATGCCATATGGAACACCTTGATGCAATATGGAAAACCTTGGTGCAATATGGAACACCTTGATGCAATATGGAACACCTTGATACAATATGGAACACCTAGATGCAATATGGATCTCCCGGATCCATTATGGAACACTTTGATGCAATATGGAACACCTTGAAACAATATGGAATACCTTGATGCAATATGGAACACCTTGATCTATTATGGAACACTTTGATGCAATATGGAACACCTTGATGCAATATGGAACACCTTCATACAATATGGAACACCAAGATGCAATATGGATCTCCTTGATCTATTATGGAACACTTTGATGCAATATGGAACACCTTGATCTATTATGGAATACTTTGATGCAATATGGATCTCCTTGATCTATTATGGAACACTTTGATGCAATATGGAACACCTTGATGCAATATGGAACACCTTGATGCAATATGGAACACCTAGATGCAATATGGATCTCCTTGATGTATTATTAGACAACTAGATGCAATATGGATCTCCTTAATGTATTTTTGAACACCTTGATGCCATATGGAACACCTAGATGCATTATGGAACACCTTGGTGCCATATGGAACACCTTGATGCAATATGAAACACCTTGGTGCAAATTGGAACACCTAGATGCATTATGGAACACCTTGGTGCCATATGGAACACCTTGATGCAATATGAAACACCTTGGTGCAAATTGGAACACCTTGCTGCATTATGAAACACCTTGATGACATATGGAACACATTGATGCAATATGAAACACCTTGATGCCAGTTGGAACACATTGATGCAATATGGAACACCTTGGTGCAATATGGAACACCTTGGTGCAGTATGAAAAACCTTGATTCAATATGGAACACATTGATGCAATATGTAACACCTTGATGCAAAATGGAAAACCTTGATGCAATATGGAACACCTTGATGCAATATGGAACACCTTGGTGCAAAATTGAACACATTGATGCAATATGATACACTTCACCTCTTGTCGCTACTGATTATTGTTAAGAAAATCCACTGATAATTTTATGTGTGTAATTAGTCCCATACTATCGTATGAAGTCCATACTCTCGTGTCATTAACCATGATGACATTGTTTTGCAAACAAACCTTTTTGTACGCAAACCATTTCGTAGAGCCAAACATCTAGTTGTATCGATTACATTTGTCCTCATTTATTTTGGAGTCTTCCGGAAATACTATATTACCTTTATATTCAATTCATAATCAAATTAGCTCACAGTTACAACCAAAATATCAAACAGGCATAGTTAACTGGCACAGAAAGCATCAGGAAGGATAAAATACCAACATTAAAATAATTGAAACTCGCTTTAGAAATCAAAACATATATATAATAAATTTTGGTAGTAAGCCATAAAGAGTTTAAAGTATACCAGATCTTTCGACACCGCAAAACACAATATTACACCGAAGTAAGTAGATAAGTTATCATTATGCTGTTATCCGTAAACGATCGTACAATGCTAATACAAGTTGTTGCTTTTCAAGCTAGATTAATACAATTACTTTAGACAGAATTGTGCGTTTGCATCTCCTCCGAGTCCCCCTTGTATGAATTAATAATGCACTTCTAGTTGATGATATTTTAACTACTATCATATATTGTGAGAATACGTTCTTAAATCGACGAGCATATTAATGTAAGATGTCTGAGATTTCGAACTTTTGTCAGGTAACAAGAACTTTACCAGTGAAAAAAGATAATTGCTACCTGTTTGAAGCTCTTCGACCACACTATAATGTTTGCCTTATTTGTAGGAAAACTAAATGAACCAAAGTAATATTAAACAAGCCACTATTTCATAGTCATCATTGTCGAGATCATGACCAGTCTGTGTTGGATAGATACACATCGCATACTTTTTTAACTCTGCGATGGTAATAGCTCTCTAAAAATATTTTATGACATATTCTTGAATAAAAACTCCCCTAAACACCATGCTCAAATATATGCTCTTCGATTATCTTAGAAACTCGTCTGACCCCTGTAAGTTTATGATTTTTAATTGTATATCGGCAACCAATTAATACAGTTATGCTGATAACAAAACTGCTAACAGCATCTCTCCCAATCTGTTTGTTTCTTGATTTATTTCTCAGCATTTCATATCTATTGCAACCAAAGAGGAATATATCATTTGAGCGGGAAACAATTCCTCTGCCAGTATTTACAGCGCTCGTGCGTGACTCGATTCTTTGCATTAGTTGAAACGGCTATTCGCAGCTGCACAAACCATCTGGTGTCATCATGAAAATATTGCAGGAAACAACACCAATGATGTCATCTATCATGTCGGCTGCAATCCCCGTAACATGCTGTCAAAAACGAGCACCACCAGAATATATATCATAAATCATAATTTAACCATTGCGTAATTGGTGTCCGATATTTCGGATGTAAACACGTTTTAGAATGTTCATCATAGTTGCATACCACTACATGACAAACCATTAGCACATGCGAAAGACATTTGGACAATAATTTGTCTTATAGCAAGCGCCGAATGCCTTACCGTTCTCTGATAGCGGATGCACTACCAAACACCAAATACAGTGACAATTTGTTGCGGACAATAACATGTTTTGAACTATATGCCCTAAGCATTTTTACTTAGTTATTGTGTATTCCTATAGTCTTAACTTGTAATGTATGACTTAAAACATATTGCACAAACACTAGATTTTGCACTGACATACAAGAACACTATTTGTTTAGTTCTGTGTTTAAGAATAATAAAAAAGAAAATGTTTTTTGTCATTTCCATAGAAGATCAAATGTATTGTTCAGTGTAGGAATACCAGACATTCCAATATTGCTAGCGTAATTACAGCATACGGTCTTATAAAAAAAAAACGACTTGTTAATTTTGCTCTATTAACCGACCATTTCATTTCAATCGCACCTTTGTTATGTCAAATTTAACATCTCAAAAATACTTCCATTTGTCGTTTCAAAAAATGACCCTTTGACAAAAGGAAACGTTTTAAGAATGTTGGATCCTAGAAAAACCCTTTTGCAACAAAATGTAGGCAATCCGAGGAAAAATATTGATTTGAATTCTAAATTGCGTTATGTTCTACTTAATTGATAAAACGTCGAACGCTTTTCAAACTAAAGAAGATAACAGATAAGATAAGAAAGAAGCAGTGACTTATTTATCTGGTTGGGTGATAACTCAGCGCGTGTCTAGATAACAAGTCATATTTCTAGTATGTCAACTTGATTTGCGAGTTAAACGTAGTATTTATTAGTTGATTCATCATTATATTCAGAGTTATTTAAAGTACGTTTAATTTACACGTCTGTATTCAGTAATGAACTAAAGTAGAACAGGGGACGTATTCAGTATCGTTCTTATCCGTGTACTAAGATACGCTTCAGTGATTTCATGCAATCAGTTGGCCAGAAAGCATGTCTTAGTTGGTAACTGAATATAACCACTAGTCAAAGTTAATACCAAATCAGTCCAACACCATGCTTATGTGTTTTGGTATAATTAATCAGAACACACTTATCGCAAAGTATGTATCTTATTTTAAAACAAGAGTTATCATAATCTACATCAATACGCAATTCGAAATGGAAATAGAATCTTCATGATAATACACCACATCGCCTTATGCGTGACCTTGTCATATATAACTGGTAATAAAAACAGCTTGCGCTTCAATTAAAATACAACTTAAGCTGTAGCACAGTAAGTTGCTTGAATTTACAATATAAGACGTATATAAAATATTGGTTTTGAAAACAAAGTCAAGAAGTCGAACATACAACAGTGCTGTATTGCAGTTGAAGTTCTTGAGTTTTACGGTTCTTCTGTCCTTAATGTCATTGAAATCTTCCCAGACTAAACAAAACCCTCTAAACTTGTGAAAGGATCATTCCAATTTTCGTTCCTTTCACGTTCTTTTTCTAGACGACAGGAGCGCCATTGATACGGTTCTTCACATTTGTATTCGTATTTAAATTATTGTATCACCTTGTTCAAAACGGTAATTTGTGCATACTCCATTTTATCTACCTTTGAAAAAGCAACGAGTGTTAAGTTTAATTAAGCCTTAATTGGCAAATAAGAAGAGAATTGAGAAGTTTGGCGTTCTATAGCCGTTTTACCCCATACGGTGAACTCCTGTGTTCGTCATCCGTTCCAAGGCAGTGACCCAAATGTTTATTGATAAAAGATTTATTTGTATCGATGTAAACTGTGTTTTGTCGTGTGTGCTTCGTTTTGTATGTTTGACTTTTGATGGGAATTTATGTTTAAGGCTAGTAGAGAGGCTGTAGTGTATGTTGTATTGTTTGGAAGGCAACGAGACGAATGCATGTTCAAAATAAACAACCGCTGTCTCGAATGTTAATCTACCAGCAAAATGACTAGAGATTATTTGTAGGTGTAAACCCGTGAGACTACAATGATGTTAATACGGTAATAAATGCCAAGAGGGAAATGGCAAGTATTCCAGAAACGAAATATATTTCACTTACAGCACAAGAATGATAACTTTCCGTTCTTATATCAAACTTTGATATTGCCAGTTCAACATATGAGTACATTTCACTAGTAAACAGCGTATGCGTTTTTGTATAACTATGTGGATCAATTTTTATGTATGCTTGGTCTGTCTGTGGTCTTTGTTCCTAAGTATGTGGTATTTGTGTTTTTATTGTTCAGTGTTTTTAGTCTTTATCTTAAGTCTGTAAACAGAGTTTATTTTGAATGTTTAACTACTGGCTTTGTCACTGTAGTTTCCATTGTATAATTGCATTACATGCACTGAACGTTAATCTACTTTTAGTGAATTTTATTGCATTTGAGGCGTTCATATATACCGTCGTCTTTGTGATGTTCTGTCCATATGTTTCCTAAATAAAAACGAACTTTCAAAAAGTATCATAAACCATTTGTATTTTTAACTGCAAAGTGAAACGCAGTGTATAGTTTAACTTGTTATTTGCTCTACATCAAGTTCTATATTTTTGCTTTAACACAATTGGGTAGGAGAACACAATCTGCACTCTAAGGTGAGGTACTCACAGGTAGTTTTGTTTCAATGTAGTAATCTGTCTACTATTTCCTAGTTGGTATTTGGTAGAATTAATTAGGAAACGATGTTTGTATTTCCCTGCTATATTAGAACATCTAAAATGTATTTGTAAAAAGTGGTGTTGCGCCTATGTCACCTTTACAAACATGTATAATTATCATTCTTCTTCTTCTTCTTCTTCTTCTTCTTCTTCTTCTTCTTCTTCTTCTTAATATTATTATTATTATTATTATTATTATTATTATTATTATTATTATTATTATTATGTAGAAGTATTGAAAAGATTATTGACAATGGCTCGAAATTGTTCCCAATGATAAAGAAACGTTAACATGTATAGCAGTATTTTTTCTGTAAAAGCGTTTTACGCATAGATAGGCGGTTATACATCTGTCCATTGTTCCCCGTTTATATGAACACATCAATAAGGTTAGTAATCTAGATTAAATCGTATTTTCTCCAAAGGAAAACAACAATATTCAAGGTCTAAAATCTAAAACAAGTGAGTGATACTCGGATTAGAAAGAGATCAATTACAGACAGTGAAGTTAATCACGTTTTTAATTTTAATCTTTGCATAACAAATATGTTTTCTAACTGATGTGCTTCGTTATCTTGCCAAGTGCTGTCAAACCAATATCATCCTAACCTTTAGAGATCCTCAGACAAGCACCTGTTTGTTGATCAACAGCCTAAACATCGTCATGATTTAACACAGATGTATAATAGTCTTGCGCATCATTTTACAAACGTCATTTGCTTTAGAAATATGCGGGCGATTACACAGAAATTGCACCCCGCAGCCAATTAATTAAAAAACATTATAGTCATCGTCATACGACAAAGGCTGACAATTTGCATCGTGTACGAGGATTTGTACATGTAAGAGATACAATGTTGTAAGTAAATGTGGTTTTCATTATATTATTGATAAGTTTAGTTTTCAAAAATATGTTGACGTTTTCTTGTTTCATTATCTATACATAAAAGCAGTGTTGTACAGGAAGTAAACGGTATATTTAATGGCTTATAATAATTCATAATAGATAACTGGCTTTTTGCACATAAGCCACGATAGGAATAACAGACTAGTCAAACTAATATACAAACGAGATTTATGAGTTCAAACATTTGGCAGAAATGTAAAACTAGTGAATGTTAAACTATTTAAAATAAACAAGAATCGTTATATTTACTAAAATGACATTACTGTAAAGGATGAAACGTTTTAGTATAACAATATTGAAATAAACTGCTGTCAAATTGAAATTTGTGTTAATTATTGAAGTTGTAATATTTGAGATCGCCTTTGATGGCGTGAACATTTGGTTTAGTATGACATTTGAACATGGCGTTGGCATGATTTTGGACTATATGCAGTTTACTGACTGAGCAGTTGGACTCAAGATTCTACATGGAACTCAACCTTATGAAAGCTGCGGTTCATATCGGGTCACCTAATTTTGCGTATGTCCCGAAATGCCATGCATTTTGGTAACTCGGTGCAAGCCATACTTCGAGATTCGTAAGAAATGGAACATCAACGAACAATGGCAAAACGACACAACATTGAGTGATTATTATTTCATTTAATTTGTTTACCATCATACAAAAGCTCTTATCTAAGGCAAAAACAAAACACATTGTATTATCGTTTGACGTTTTATTCTTAAATCTGACAGAACATTTACTCCTGGAACTGATTGACACGGTAACAAAATATTCCAGATCGCAATATAAAACGACATCACATACAAGATCACCAATACGTTATGAATTCCAAGCATTAATTCAATAACCCTTATCTGTAAGTTCAGCCATTCATAAGTTATCCTGACATCCAATCATATTTGCTCAGTTTGATTCTTTTATTAAGAGCTACTTTAGATTCGATATCCCGAAAACCTGGATGTGTGGTGTGCTGACACGCGATAAGCCTTAATGTATTCCTTGCCGTTCAAAAGGTTCCACAAGTTCAGTATGAAATATAATTTTGATTTATGTAAAAAATGTTTCTTTCCAAGCAGAATGAATATATAAAGTGATACAAACATTCACATTTCACCAGTTAGAATTGAATGACATTATAATTTCAAGCAAAAGTTTACCAGCACAAAACCCGGGGCCTTCATGCTCTTGTGGGACCTTTTGTTTGTATATGCCGTTAATGTTTCTGTAATAGGTCGTCTTTTGTCGATACAAGTCAAGGCCGTTATGGCACTGCTAGTGTATTACTTTATATGAGAGCAGTTGGTTTGAGAGCGTTTCTTGATGGACGATCTTACATTGCTGATGAAACACATGGTTGTTAAAGCACTGTTAAATCAATTAGTTATGTATGGTTGATAGGTCTTAAACAGCGCGGAACGCTTCCATCGAATCGATAACGTCTGCTCTCTTTGACAACATGAATTAAAAATGCACTTCTCGTTGATGCTTATATTCCTACTTGAATATCATCCGGCCAACATTATTTCTACTTATATCGAAGATTTGTTTTCCCATAGCTATATATAATCATATTAATTGAGGTGTCTGAAATATGGAATCTTTGCCAGATTACAAGAACTATTCCTGGACCACATACCAAGTGCTTGCTCTTTGAAGTTGTAAGGTAAAAACGGTTGATCTAATTAAAGCCATTGTAAGTAAAAAGACTTCGTTTCTTGCCAAGAAAATTACGAAATATTTGTCTGTTCTATAGTCATTATTATTAAGATCATGTTTAACATGAATAAACCGACAAACCAAAAATCTGTACCTTTGAAATAAAGATAACTACTGTGCTGCGAAGAGGTAATTTATGAAATTCTTAAGCACCATACTGCATAAACTATCATAATTATAATTACGTTTTCATAAGCTGGTTACATTTGGAACTCGTTTGACGCCACCTAGTAAGATTATATAATACAGAATTAATTAATTTAGTTATGTTGATAATAAAGCTGCTGTTTAATTCTAACATGCCTTCTGATGTTAAGATAAGGCATGTCAATGAAAATTAGTTTCATAAGTATTGGCTTTACTTGTGTATCACGTTTTTAAGTACTATTTGCCACAATAATCCACATTTGTCATTATGCTTAAGCTTTATTCACAAGAACAACCATGCACCCGATAGCTGTAACAACACTTAATTTTAATATGTACCCTTGGCGGAACATATTACTTAAGCGGGAAACCATTTGCTATCAGTATTTCTAGCCTATTTGATGCATGCGAACTAAAATCAAAGTTAAATAATCTTTGCGAAAATCAGCAAATACAAATTGGCGACTGTAACCTCTTCAACGTTTTGTTCTAAAAGCCTTTTAGCATTATTGTAAAGTTGAGCTTTTGTTACATAAACTTGATACTCTTCTTTCCCAACAAATAAATAAAATTAGTATTCATAGCGAACTGAATCACGCCCAAAATTGCTCATTAAATAATGAAAAACAATTCATTCAATATGTTGTGGTTTATCTATGAGTTGCTTCCGTCGCGTTGTAGCCTCAAACAAAGAATTTTATTATCTTGGTAAGACTGTACATTGTCATGTTACCTAAATGAGTACAACATTTCCAAAATAACTGATGAGTGAGATTTTTCTTACATATCTGCATCGAAAATGCCATGGCTCGGAACGGCTCAGATCCGTGTATGCATACATTTTAGTTTTTTAAAATGTTTTAAAAGTCAAACTTATTATTATTATTAGTAGTAGTAGTAGCAGTAGTAGTAGTAGTAGTAGTAGTAGTAGTAGTAGTAGTAGTAGTAGTAGTAGTAGTAGTAGAAATAATAATAATAAGAATAATAATAATGATGAAAACAGAACACTCAACCATAAAATGTTGGCAAATATCTTAAGACATTTTACATAGGTTTAAATAAATATATTTGGGAATCACCAACTTACCGTTTATTAGAAAATGGTTATCCCGTTTTTTTGAAACATTGTCTTAATATTAAAGCTGAATGTTCAAACATTTGCTGTCATACCAAACAAGTTACAGACGAAAACAACTGTTCGAACACAAACAGAATGTTAAATCATCGTTCAAATGTATTTTGAACTGTTTGTCCTTGTAATACGAACTTCCCGGAAAATTCACACAGCAATTTACAGATTAACTGATTTGTTTACCCCACCCACGCGTCAAATCTGTCAACAAACTAGCGTGGTCCTCATCATTATCAGGAAAAACGAAGCGAAACATACTGGTCTCTGACAGTAAGATGAATGAATATCAATGTATCATCAAACACACCCTTAAACTAAGAAAACTGCTTTATATTCAATTAGTATCCGCAAATGTTTTTTCATCACATTCGACCTTTCAAATTTTCATTCAATAAATGGCGGCATAGTAATTTGGTTATGTATTCTTACCACGCTTAAAATAAAAGTGTTTTCGTTATTTTTTGGAACATGGATGCAATTATAAAACTTTATTGAAAACTGTGCATAAAATGTTTACACTATAAAACGAGAGAATGATAAACTATGAAAAAGAATATCAGAGAACACCTTTTCAACAAACCGGAAATTGAAAATTGACAGCTATTTTTTTGCATGAGGGGCGCACTACGGGTAGCGGCGTAAATAACATCCTTTTCAAAAAAAGGGGTTAGTTAGAAAATAAATTAAAATTCTATAAAACTAGGAAAATAAGCATAAATACACATTTTTTTTTTTATTTCAGTGTAAGATTGTATTTTATTTCACTAGTGTCATAGAAAAACATATTATTACGAGTGGCGACTTGTTTGTTGCTTGCATTTTCATTTCCCTCGTGTGCCGAGCTTTAACTTTTAATTGTACGAAGAAAAAGCAGTCTGTTAAGTTTAACAGAGGTTTTGATCAACAGGCTGTAGGACTACCTGACCATTGAAAAACATACATGCCAACATGACAACTAACATGCCAACCATTTTTATAAGCTTTGAATTATTTGTTTGAGATGTTGTGTGTCATTTGTTGATTACCCTTGTCAATATCAATATTAAAGTATATAAAGTAATTGGGCATAAAAAAAGTTAAAAGCACACAATAAACTCCCATATTTTTCTTTTTATACATTTTATTTAACAATACAAGTCAACAAAGGATACAAGATATAATACATTGAAAATCAGCACTGTACCTTTAAACGTGTTTGTTAGTTTGTGTTATTTGAATACCCAATCAAACAGACATTTGTGTGGCCTATGTTTCTCATATATTGAGTTTTTAACCTATATGTTATTAACAGTTGTGAATATGAAAACTTAATGTCCAAATTTCGTTTCGTTTGTAAATTTTTGCTCCTGTGCACAGGTGGATAATATTATTCAGAAAGTTACGTTCATTTACAAATTACGAATAGCTCGTCAAGTATTTTTCAAAACAATTACCCTCAAACGCGTAAGGCAATATTTCGTCTGCAATTGTGCATCGTCAATATTATGCATGACTTAATGATTTAATCATTAGACGTAAAACGATATTTCGTCTGGAGAAAGGTAAAGAATCGTGCATCGTCAATAAAATGCATGACTGCATGATTTAATCATTATGCAAACCGAAATGAATTAATATATACATGTATAATAACACATTTCCAATGTAATGTGGACGATTTGTTCATGTGTAAAAAGTCTAGTAGGCCATTCTTAAATACTAGATAACTCCTTTGTACATGAAATATGTTTCTTTCTAATATTGGTAAAGCTCCTACAAGACGACTTTTATGTACAACACTATGTGGACGTCTGTCCATGTACATCTTTGCACTAGGAATGTAGCATACAACTAAGATAATTAGGTGTCATGATGGTATCAACATTTAACATTATCGCTTAGTGATAGACAATTTGACAGGCTTACTTGTGTAACAAATACCGTAGGTTAACCGTACTTAATCTGTAATCTTTTTCTTGGCACTCTTGTTCACTTCTGGCAGAAATATTTAAGCAAACAGAATATGCGGGTGGAAATATATTCACTTAAATGTTGAAAAAAATGTGACACTTTGATATTTCGTGATCAATGACGAAAACAAAACTCGTTCATTAAATACTAAAAGCACAAAGGTAGTATCACACTATACATCTTTCGTTTTCTAATAACTAGTGAAAGAATTGCAAAATGTTGAGGGACACATTTACAAGGATATTTTTTCCAGTTGACTGGGAGTCTGATGAATGAAATTTCAATTAAGATGTAACCAAGATCATCCAAAGTAGGCACTATTTTGTGTCCTATCACAATTCATTACACTTTCTGTTTAGACGCATCATGTTATTTCAACACCTCCCACTCACATAATACTGTAACGTCGCCTTGTTTTGCCCCTCCCGGCTCCATCAGGCATAGGACCATTTAATCCAGGTAGGTTTGGATTAAACTGATGTGAAATATGCCTTGGACCATTCAATCCGGGCAAATTAGGATTAAACTGATGTGAAATAGACTTAGAATTTGAGTCCCTACAATGAAGTCCAGTGATACCATTTGCTAGAGCAGCAAGAGTGGCTCCGCCCAAAATACTATTTGGAGGCGGCAAGCTGTTCTCTGATTCAATGGAGTTGCGCCGACGAAGATTTATCAGCGGCCGAAGACTCACGAAAGGATCCGTGGAGTTACGGCGGGAAATCGTAACAGGCTTCGACCGGAAGTATGTGGAGCTTTCTCTATTTTTAGCAAACATGAGAAAGGCTTCTTCCATTATTTCTTCCGATACTCCTCGGTCAGCCCAAACTGTTGTTAAGCCTATATTGTAAAAAGGAACATATAATTTTTGTTAGTAATCAGATTTAATCCCATTGTATTTTGCAAAAACACCGGTGCAAGAACTAAAATATTATTTTTTAATAACTTAAATTACCTTTCCGTTTCAAATTTTGTATTTCCTTTGTAATTGAAGAGCGAAAATTATGGGTTTTAATAAGATATCATTTTAACAATCATTTAAAACCACTTGATAACTTTGTCATATGTTTTGTGATATATTCAAATTTCATCTATACATGCACTTTACATATTTTCTTATGAAGAAAATGATTTTGTCGTTGATTTATATTCAAATATTTGATGCTTAGTGCTACTTTTTGTTTTTGGTGTTTTTCGTTCTATTGAAAATTTTAACAATATCATCGTGACTTGTCAGCTAGTTTTTTAAAAGTGTATGTGACCAGTTAGAAAAGTTGTTTAGTCTACATTAGTTATGAGAATTAACTCCTTACCAGTGCATGTGGCGGAAATGAAAAACAATTCATTCAATATGTTGTGGTTTATCTATGAGTTGCTTCCGTCGCGTTGTAGCCTCAAACAAAGAATTTTATTATCTTGGTAAGACTGTACATTGTCATGTTACCTAAATGAGTACAACATTTCCAAAATAACTGATGAGTGAGATTTTTCTTACATATCTGCATCGAAAATGCCATGGCTCGGAACGGCTCAGATCCGTGTATGCATACATTTTAGTTTTTTAAAATGTTTTAAAAGTCAAACTTATTATTATTATTAGTAGTAGTAGTAGCAGTAGTAGTAGTAGTAGTAGTAGTAGTAGTAGTAGTAGTAGTAGTAGTAGTAGTAGAAATAATAATAATAAGAATAATAATAATGATGAAAACAGAACACTCAACCATAAAATGTTGGCAAATATCTTAAGACATTTTACATAGGTTTAAATAAATATATTTGGGAATCACCAACTTACCGTTTATTAGAAAATGGTTATCCCGTTTTTTTGAAACATTGTCTTAATATTAAAGCTGAATGTTCAAACATTTGCTGTCATACCAAACAAGTTACAGACGAAAACAACTGTTCGAACACAAACAGAATGTTAAATCATCGTTCAAATGTATTTTGAACTGTTTGTCCTTGTAATACGAACTTCCCGGAAAATTCACACAGCAATTTACAGATTAACTGATTTGTTTACCCCACCCACGCGTCAAATCTGTCAACAAACTAGCGTGGTCCTCATCATTATCAGGAAAAACGAAGCGAAACATACTGGTCTCTGACAGTAAGATGAATGAATATCAATGTATCATCAAACACACCCTTAAACTAAGAAAACTGCTTTATATTCAATTAGTATCCGCAAATGTTTTTTCATCACATTCGACCTTTCAAATTTTCATTCAATAAATGGCGGCATAGTAATTTGGTTATGTATTCTTACCACGCTTAAAATAAAAGTGTTTTCGTTATTTTTTGGAACATGGATGCAATTATAAAACTTTATTGAAAACTGTGCATAAAATGTTTACACTATAAAACGAGAGAATGATAAACTATGAAAAAGAATATCAGAGAACACCTTTTCAACAAACCGGAAATTGAAAATTGACAGCTATTTTTTTGCATGAGGGGCGCACTACGGGTAGCGGCGTAAATAACATCCTTTTCAAAAAAAGGGGTTAGTTAGAAAATAAATTAAAATTCTATAAAACTAGGAAAATAAGCATAAATACACATTTTTTTTTTTATTTCAGTGTAAGATTGTATTTTATTTCACTAGTGTCATAGAAAAACATATTATTACGAGTGGCGACTTGTTTGTTGCTTGCATTTTCATTTCCCTCGTGTGCCGAGCTTTAACTTTTAATTGTACGAAGAAAAAGCAGTCTGTTAAGTTTAACAGAGGTTTTGATCAACAGGCTGTAGGACTACCTGACCATTGAAAAACATACATGCCAACATGACAACTAACATGCCAACCATTTTTATAAGCTTTGAATTATTTGTTTGAGATGTTGTGTGTCATTTGTTGATTACCCTTGTCAATATCAATATTAAAGTATATAAAGTAATTGGGCATAAAAAAAGTTAAAAGCACACAATAAACTCCCATATTTTTCTTTTTATACATTTTATTTAACAATACAAGTCAACAAAGGATACAAGATATAATACATTGAAAATCAGCACTGTACCTTTAAACGTGTTTGTTAGTTTGTGTTATTTGAATACCCAATCAAACAGACATTTGTGTGGCCTATGTTTCTCATATATTGAGTTTTTAACCTATATGTTATTAACAGTTGTGAATATGAAAACTTAATGTCCAAATTTCGTTTCGTTTGTAAATTTTTGCTCCTGTGCACAGGTGGATAATATTATTCAGAAAGTTACGTTCATTTACAAATTACGAATAGCTCGTCAAGTATTTTTCAAAACAATTACCCTCAAACGCGTAAGGCAATATTTCGTCTGCAATTGTGCATCGTCAATATTATGCATGACTTAATGATTTAATCATTAGACGTAAAACGATATTTCGTCTGGAGAAAGGTAAAGAATCGTGCATCGTCAATAAAATGCATGACTGCATGATTTAATCATTATGCAAACCGAAATGAATTAATATATACATGTATAATAACACATTTCCAATGTAATGTGGACGATTTGTTCATGTGTAAAAAGTCTAGTAGGCCATTCTTAAATACTAGATAACTCCTTTGTACATGAAATATGTTTCTTTCTAATATTGGTAAAGCTCCTACAAGACGACTTTTATGTACAACACTATGTGGACGTCTGTCCATGTACATCTTTGCACTAGGAATGTAGCATACAACTAAGATAATTAGGTGTCATGATGGTATCAACATTTAACATTATCGCTTAGTGATAGACAATTTGACAGGCTTACTTGTGTAACAAATACCGTAGGTTAACCGTACTTAATCTGTAATCTTTTTCTTGGCACTCTTGTTCACTTCTGGCAGAAATATTTAAGCAAACAGAATATGCGGGTGGAAATATATTCACTTAAATGTTGAAAAAAAATGTGACACTTTGATATTTCGTGATCAATGACGAAAACAAAACTCGTTCATTAAATACTAAAAGCACAAAGGTAGTATCACACTATACATCTTTCGTTTTCTAATAACTAGTGAAAGAATTGCAAAATGTTGAGGGACACATTTACAAGGATATTTTTTCCAGTTGACTGGGAGTCTGATGAATGAAATTTCAATTAAGATGTAACCAAGATCATCCAAAGTAGGCACTATTTTGTGTCCTATCACAATTCATTACACTTTCTGTTTAGACGCATCATGTTATTTCAACACCTCCCACTCACATAATACTGTAACGTCGCCTTGTTTTGCCCCTCCCGGCTCCATCAGGCATAGGACCATTTAATCCAGGTAGGTTTGGATTAAACTGATGTGAAATATGCCTTGGACCATTCAATCCGGGCAAATTAGGATTAAACTGATGTGAAATAGACTTAGAATTTGAGTCCCTACAATGAAGTCCAGTGATACCATTTGCTAGAGCAGCAAGAGTGGCTCCGCCCAAAATACTATTTGGAGGCGGCAAGCTGTTCTCTGATTCAATGGAGTTGCGCCGACGAAGATTTATCAGCGGCCGAAGACTCACGAAAGGATCCGTGGAGTTACGGCGGGAAATCGTAACAGGCTTCGACCGGAAGTATGTGGAGCTTTCTCTATTTTTAGCAAACATGAGAAAGGCTTCTTCCATTATTTCTTCCGATACTCCTCGGTCAGCCCAAACTGTTGTTAAGCCTATATTGTAAAAAGGAACATATAATTTTTGTTAGTAATCAGATTTAATCCCATTGTATTTTGCAAAAACACCGGTGCAAGAACTAAAATATTATTTTTTAATAACTTAAATTACCTTTCCGTTTCAAATTTTGTATTTCCTTTGTAATTGAAGAGCGAAAATTATGGGTTTTAATAAGATATCATTTTAACAATCATTTAAAACCACTTGATAACTTTGTCATATGTTTTGTGATATATTCAAATTTCATCTATACATGCACTTTACATATTTTCTTATGAAGAAAATGATTTTGTCGTTGATTTATATTCAAATATTTGATGCTTAGTGCTACTTTTTGTTTTTGGTGTTTTTCGTTCTATTGAAAATTTTAACAATATCATCGTGACTTGTCAGCTAGTTTTTTAAAAGTGTATGTGACCAGTTAGAAAAGTTGTTTAGTCTACATTAGTTATGAGAATTAACTCCTTACCAGTGCATGTGGCGGCAACCTCCGCCAGGTGTTCTTTCTCGTCATCAAAGTACAGCATGTCACAAAAGTCCACTCCACTTGCCCGCTTTATCCTGTTAAATTGAAGAGTTTTAACACCATGTATCTCGTCTCTATGTCAACTATGTTTGAGAAAACCAGTCAACTCGTTCTAACAATATTGCGATGGAAAACAAAGACGACACAATGTTCTCGTATTTTGTCACTTTTATTATGATTGAAGAGTAAATTAAGTGACCTTAACGTTGCATACTTTCGTTTTAATTTATAAAGTAATCGATAAAATAAAGTAAACGATTTAGTACTTGACAAAGTGGAATATTTTGGATCCCGGGTAGATTTCTTGGTAGTCAATAAACTCATCCCATCCGAACATCTTTACGAGACGCGCACATTCCTCCTTCAGGAACGCCCTGGAAAATACAAGCATCAATTCAATAATACTTTGTCATGATAACTTCGCTATGTGATAACTTTAGTGATTCAAAAAATTATAATATATATCAGTCATAACCTTAAGTTTAACTATAACAATTGTAACAATGATTATAAAGAAAGTTACTCTCGTTTGAGGGTGTGTCGTTTGGGTGAAATCGGAGTATTTAGAGAAAACCGATATGTCCGGCTTGATTACCACAAACCAAACTCACACTTGTAAATTAGTCCTAATGATTTGATTTGATAAACCAGAGGAAATCAGCTTGTAGAGCATTGAACCCATCGAACCCCCGGTAGGTAACGATAACAATGAGCCATCAAAATTAGATAACGCTGCATCCGGTTCATGTTGTTGTTGACAGGGTTACACTTGCCATTCAAGATTTTGTGCTTTACATTGTTTTAAGAATTGATTTTAAATACATGAACTTGCTTTAAATTCTTGTGATTGTTAGACCAATCGTTAATCCATTAAATGGAGTAACGTAATGTTCTAATGAATGAAGAAAAATATATATGGATAGGTTCTGAGGAAATAGTTCTTAGGATGAGTATATTGCTATATTCAACGGTTTCTGTGTTGCCAAATTAATGCGTTTTAAAAAAACAACAAGGGGAAACGTTAAATGATCGGAGGGTTTTATTAATAAATACTATAGTCAATAAGAAAATTTCAATCCTTTGAAAATTGTTGGATATATTTATTTTATTTAGACAAGAAACTGTTTGATGATATATAGTCCTTTTAGTTGCTAAATATATTCTTGCATATGCCCTAATCAAAATGGCAATGAAAGCATTTCCCGTTCGTGTAAATTACGGCTTTAAATATTATGACACGTAGTTGTAGTTTCAATTATTTCAAGATCAAACAATAAAAACGTCTTTCGTTATCTTAAAACAGGTGAAACTAAAACTTATGAAATTAATGCATCAGACTCATCTTATTTGATGGCTTATCGTCGCACTCTTCGCCATGACGCCTATTACCTCTCTTATTTATTAGAAACGTCTAATGTAGATTATAAACTGGTTATAAAATTATGTCAAAAACAAAACAACCCTATACTTAAAATTCAATTAAAACGCATGCTCTTGTCTTTACAGAATTTATATGATATTTGAAGGTTACACACAACTGCTGTTTTTATCACTTAAAGCACCACAACTTACTCGGAGGCAATTGCAATTTTGTAGCCATCTATATGCAATCTATGCAGTAGCGGTTTGATGTCAGGGAAACTTTTCACTTCGCGACCAGAAGCGTCACACACCTTGTTCTCGCCCCTGTAAAACAGTAAAATATTATATAATGATATTCTCAAATAAAAAATAAGGTGAACTTATGAGATTGCCGTAGAAAACAAATCGCATCCCATTAAATTTATCCGTCTTAATATTTAAAAACCTAAACTTACACTGTTAAATAAATAACATAACTCTTGTAGCGATTTTTGCCTAGAATTGCATCGAAGGTCTTTGCCGGTCGCTTACAATAATGCATAAACCAAGCCTTTCATGTCCCCCCTCCCCCCCCCCCAATAAAGTTTTTATTGAAAACATAAAGAACGTGTAGGTTAAGAACACGGATATATATATATATAAGCATTTTAACATAACTTTTTATGTATCATTTTCATGTATTTTGGCATACCATAGACATACGGTTTCGATTCACTAGCAATGTTTGTAACTGAATCAGTTAAGGAAATTATTTCATTAAATTATTTTAATAATTTTACAATTACTTTCATGTCATTTTTGGAGTACTAAGTATATATTTTATCCTTAATACTAAACAGAATTTGCCACATTTGAATTATTCTCTTATAGCTGTCAATTATGTTGACATACAAACACAGTTTGTTGATTGATCTTAGGGAAAATTTGTTTTCTATCTCAACACGCGATGTTTATCGTTGAAAATTGTTAGCAGACGAACATATGATGATGTCTAACGAGAAATTGGGTTAAATGCATCATAAGATCTGCAAAACGCTGGCAATCTATGGCTGATGAATGGTATCACCGGCGGAATCTTTTCACCTGCGCTATATGTTCTGATGGATGGTGATATAATCAAAAGGTTTTCGATAATATGTAGGAATCTGCTTCAGGAATCTAATATATATTTCTGGTGAGGTTTCGTCTCCCAGTGTCTAGATGATGCTCATGGGTAACATTATTTGCATTCACAATGTTTGCACTTGAATTTAACATTTGATTGCCACCTCCTTTAAGTTTATTTAAAATATAATCTTGCTCGTCACATCGAACGTATAGAACGTCGTAAAAGAGTATTCATTTGATTGCTTTTAAGGCCAATCAGTATTTGAAAATGAGTTCGAATGCCATTTTTAAAATAAGCAGATAAAGCAATCTCGAAATAGAACTGTTTTAAAAATATACTAATTTATCGATAAATCTATTTTAGAAATTTTACTTGGCAAATAAGATTATAAAAGCGTAAACGGACTACACATCAGATGAGACAATTGCAAGAAAAAAAATTAAATTGTCAAAAATTTACATAAAATTGATAGCGTTGTGTACAACACATTTAATTTTACTTACTGATAAATCAGATCACGTACGACACATGTATCTTTCGCAGTTTTTGCGTATATTTTCCTATTTGGAATTTATTTGGTCTGGCTACCACGTAAATTCCTGTTAATGTAAAAATAGCGTCGGTATATGCATCTCTACTACTGAAGTGACGTTTACATGCTAAATACAGTCTATAAACTAGGAAACCATTATGCACTATTTTAAAACGGTTTAACTGAGCTAAGCCGGCGACAAAATATTATGCCATCATGTAAAATGGTGTATTATCGACATCATACTAGCTCGTATTAACAAATCTAGGCTTTTCTTGTGGAAGTAATGTAGTTTTGAGGTCGGCATATTTCTAGACGGTTTGAAACGAATTTTGATCAGCAATTATTACAAATAAATATAAAAACGACACTCAAACATGCAGTCCTACACACTAGAAAATGTTGTATGTGCAACGACCTAAGAGTGTGTTCTTCTCTTACTGACACTCATTGAATTTCTTGTAATTGAAAAATTAAATATCGAGGACTGATAATTTGTTTCTGGGTATTAAAGCAGTTTTGGTTAAGTGCAAAGTGTGAGTATTTTACAATGCTTTTAGCTTTAATAGTTTATTCGCGTTCTCCTTTATTCATTCACAAACAGCTCCAGAAAGTGCAATGATAAATAATCCGTCTAATTTAAAATGTCGGCATTTTCCATTATATAACAGAGTCAAGTAAATTAGAAAACTTGTGATACGTTTTCATCTACAGTATACAGTATAACGGTCCAGTTAGATCAATATTTATTGTATGGAATTTAATGTATGGTTGCTGCGGTCGGCAATGCAGTTTACTTTATTTTGTACTATTACTATTCTTATGTATCTGTCTACTTGTACTGCGAGGTACCAGACATTTTCTATTATTTCTATCAATCCTATAGGAAAAGGGAAACTCTATATTTGATTGCGAAGGTGATTAACAACTACTGGTAAGTAAAACTGTGTCTTCGCTGTACCGCCCGGACGGGGTTTAAAAATGTATTGCTAATTTTCTATGATAACGAAGGACAATGTCTGATAGTATAATACACTTTTGTACTATTACAGAGTCAAGCCAAGTAGTGAAAATCAAAATATAAACCCTGTTTTGAGGCACAAGGCAAATATCAAAACGACAATTGATTTGGGTGACAAACGTATAAACATCGGATACACAAATACAAGAACCAAACCATATCACAGAACTGATAAATAATAGGATTACCGCCTTGGAACGGTAATTGAAACACGGATTCACCGGAACAAGAGTCTACCGGGGACTTAAACTAGTTGCCATCATCTAGCACTTGTAGTCATCTGTAAGGGTACGAGCATACGACGAAACAAACCTGACGAAAGGAGTTTTATCTCTTGTGATTCTAATGTACGTAAGACAGACATGATGTCTATCAAATCATTGAATATTTTGGAGGGCGTCTTAGCGCCAGGAGAATATTTCGGCATAAAGAGCTCAATGAGTGATGCCCTCTTCATCAGAATGTCTCCATGACATTACTGATTCACAAAACTTGTTCTGGCAATATGTAGATCAGAGGAAATCCAATCTTAGATAAATATTTCCTTATCGAAATCAGGCCTCACGAAAACCGGTTCATATTTCATAGGAATTCATTTGCTTGTTTATTTAACATACATTACAGGAATTGGTGCGTGTTCAAGCAAGGTGAATAGTCGGAGGTAATTTATTGAATGACTGATACAAATGTAAACGATCCGATGATTTCAGAGAGTTTCGTTTAAACACAGTCATGCTTGTTGTAATCGTATCAAAAGGTACAAGACAGGATGAAATTAAATGAAGTGTTGAACGGATTCTTCAAACACCCATAGAACGTTTGAACAACATGCAACATTCTTTTGTACATTTTTATTGAAATTCAGCCATAAGAAGGTCATATTGTTGCTGTGTTCAACAGCTTTTTAAAGCCAACCCTTGGCATTTTAAATATTAGCGAAACAATATGTAAAAAGAGCATAGGAGAAAATAAAACAGTTTGCATTGTTCAAATAAACATTTCAACAGCATGGCAACTCGAAATGCAGTTGATTGCCGATGTTATTAACAAATATCTTAAGCAACGATTAGAGCATGGTGATGGCATTCTCACGTTATAGTTTGTTGACTTTAGTTGAGAACTCCAGGTGCACGTGCTCTGGGCTTATCAATGTTATCGGGATTTTATGAGTTTAAATTGCTTCGGTGCCTGTTAAGCTTCAATGATTTCAATTGATAAACATATCTGATAATGCCAACTAGTTTGCTTGAATCAAAATGATATAGTTTTGCGGACTGTCTATCATTTATGCGAAGAAATAATTGAATTACACGACGTTTTGAAAACACCATGTGACTAAAGGGCCAAGTGATGAAATATTGGCAAATCAAACGATTAAAGCAATATCTAGAAAATTTGTTTATGTGTACGAGGGTATGTCAATGCAAACTTAATATTTAAAAGTCAATATCCAGTTATGACTTGCGTCTGTGTTCTAATTGTTATTATTTAAATTTAAATAGTGCTGCTTTTATACCAAAATAATATTGATATTATTTGAAAGGATAAATGCATACTGACTACTTTTAAGACAAAAACATGACATAAAAACATTATATATAAAGTTTTGTAGTTATCATTTTTGTTCATTATTTCAACTTAAATCGGACGTGAAATACTTATTTTGTAATGGATGAAGTCCAAAAATCGCGTTTGTTAAATTGTGTTTTTAAATAAGTTTTTCTACTATATAATACCAAAACAATTATGAGATAGCACCACCAGGAAAATTCTACATCGGATTTCGTAAGTGATATCTTCATCATCAAATCATTACAATTGTTAGACATATCTACGGTTAGTTTTAATTCTATTTTATATTTAGTTACTTGAACACATGCGTGTTTGTATGAGTCTATGATGCTGGCGCATTGCTAATGAATTGCTAGCTCTATTCATGCGCAATAGAAAAAACATTGTTAACATATATTCAATTATTTTTGTTATTTTTTAATATACAGCCCAAAGGTTGAAATCTATTTAATTTCCAGAATCACCTCAAATGCAAGTCTTCTAAACGCACAATTGCTTTAAGAGAATGAATACTTGTACTTTGATGTGTCCAAACAACATATTTTACCCTCTTCTTCAAAGATAATACAATATAAACTACAAGGTTAAAGCAAAATCCCTTTTTAAGGCAACTCAAATTCATTTTATCCTCACCACCAACCATATATTGATGAAGCCCCTCAAAATGTATGCATTATAACAATGGTTCATCTGCATAATTTATCTGACATGCATGCACTTAAATATATATGTTATGTTAGACATGAGACTATATGCTGACGATATGCAAAAATAGTGCACATAGTTTTGTTATGGATATGTAGGTGCTCATTCCGTTTATTATGCAAAGACTTACCTTATAGTTTTACCTCTAATAAAACAACAAGAGTTCAGTTAAATATGTAGCACAAAATGTTTTACTGAATATATGTTATTATGAATTCTGAGATTAACGAAACTGCAACACAACTGACAAACACATAACACACAGCACGGGGTAAGGAGAAGGAATTCAAATGGAAATAAATTCAGTTGCAATCCAGAAAACTTTTAAAACTACACACACGGGGGAAAAAGATTGGTTTGTACTTACACTTGTTTGAACGGGAGCTCAATATTAATTTGTCGATCGACCCAAAACGGCCATAGCGTATAGTCTGAAAACAGAACAAAAATAAATTGAAAGATACTGAATAGTTTATGCGCATGTGTATTATCTAACATGTCTAGCTAGTAACTTAGGTTTATGCAAATATGGAACGCCAAACCATACCCCAATAAGGGATCGCTAGCCAATAATTTAGGCTAAATGCATATATTGCGTTGTTACGGAAATGGACGTTTTAAGCCATGAATGCTTCCAAAGAATACTGAACAAGTTATTTGATACGCATTTAATGTGTCCTAAGATTTGTAAGTATTAAACATACGATATTTGCATATTGGTTTTGCTGGTTTTGTGATCAGTTTACACAATTGTATTTTTTTCATAAAGGTTATTCTTAATCAAACATATTTAAATGTTCTATTTTACAATAATAATGTAGTTCCAAGATGTTGACTAATAAATTGAAAACTACAAGAACAAGCCCAGGAGCGGATTTTGTTTTATCCCTAACATATTGCTGACTTTTGCTTTCATTTGCACGAACTGAAAAGGTCTTTAAAGTTATACATACCTATGCAACGTGCCTTTGACTGACAATGACTGGGGATTCTACTTTCTATGTAATTCACTTCCAACGAATATTTGGAAACAAATTACATAAGTATGAGCAATACATCAAAGTAAACTAAAACAAAAACCATTTGTTGTACGACATTATCAACTTGAAGACAAATGGAATCATGTACTTCCACTTTGAAGAGGATCATAATCATATAAAATGTAATTATTTATTTCAGGACGTTCTGTCCACATTTGCATGAAGGATTGTTCAGATGGCAGCATAAGTAATTTATATTTTTGCTATCTAAACTATGTAAATAGTACTTAACATGTAATCGGAATAACACAGCGCAATGTTGACCGAACTTTTCTTTATAGAGCAATTTTATAGTACTTCGGAGACTAATCATAGACTGCATTTAATTGCTAAGATTGTCATTGTATGGTATTGCAATAATTTGGCATTTCACTGATACTGCTCTTGAGTTGATTTGGGCTTAAACTCTTAACTGCAGTGAAGTAATATTGACTGTAACTACATTTCATTAACTGCGTAAAGGGATAACTGTAATGCTTTTTCTGAATAAAGTGTCACATTCTATAATTGATATGCGTTTGTAGATTCATCTAGCTGCGTTTAAATCGAAACATGCATTGGCTAAAAGTCATAACGTAATTTGGTTAGTCGTTAACTTGTACTCAACAAAATTGTAACAAATCCTACCGACAAAATAACGTAATCAAACTTCAAATGAAATGTAACAGTGTTTTTACACAATTTAAAAAAGTATATTGAATAAGCCTCAATGATGCGAGCGCAATTATAATCCAGATTAAATAATATATGCGTAAATCAACACATACAAATTTGCGACTGTAACTTCTTCATCATTTAATTCTGAAAGCCCTTTAACAATACTGTTTAGTTCAGCCGATGATACATCATCTTGATACTGCTATTTCCCAACAAATAAACTTTTATCCATAACGTACATGCCAAACTGTGATGAAAACTCACTTACATACGATATATTTCGTATAGTATAACAGTGAACGTTTGCACTGCCACATGGATGATTTTGTTTCTCCAAATTGGAGTTAAGTTATACTCTTATTTGCCAATGACTTATTTGAATATGTCTAATTTGACTAAATCTGGGCAAAGACAGATTGAATGATGAAGTCGAGTCAGCTGCCATGACCTTGGTGTGTTGTAAATTCTGACATTTAGTAAACCAGCTTATCAATCGTGATGTCCAAGCCTACTTTTCTGCACAAATGACTAGTTGTCTGAAATTTAATTACTTATTTTTAATTATTATGTGCAATATATTCCTAAAATACGCCAAAGTAGCTCATAATATGCTTATTATTAATGACATCAAGAACAGAATACGTGGTACAGCCTGTACCTAATTTAATCTGCTTAGGGAGTTACAATCCTAAATACAAATAAATAAAATTCAATATAAATGCATGGTGTACAAGTTTTAAAAACGAGATCTCATGGTTCTCGCACTTTTGGAACCATGTCATCTGGCATGAATTAACATTTGTGAAAGCAATTCCCTCGGAGGACAAGTGCATCCTCATTCATAATTGAGATATATACATTTCTATAGTCAATACCCTGTTTGGATTAAGTCCAAATTAATCCACATGTTGCTTTTAAAAAGTGAAAAGACTTAATTATAAAAAATGTTGTATATATCTACTAGATATATTAAGTTAATATTTAAATAAACTACACCATGTTAAATGCAGCCGTTTACACACGCCACTAGCATGAAAGGTACGGTGTGCTTTGTTTTTCGCTGTCTGGTAGGGGAAAGGCAAATACTAAATCTGATTATTGTTCGCCTTTTGTTAATACACATTTACACTGACTTATGGAATAAGTGTTGCTTATCTCTACTTGATAAATTAAGTTAATATTTAAATAAACTACACCGTGTAAAATGCAGACATCAACACACGCCGGTAGCAAGATACGTGATCAGAAATCGATTCAGTGGATTTGTCTAGTACGGTGTGCTGTTTTTTCGCTATCTGGTATGGAAAGGCCAATACTAAATCTGATTATTGTTCGCCATTTATTAATACACATTTACCATGTAAGTAATCTGCTTAGGTTAAAATCTAAATTGTTCCACGTAATAAATTGGCCACGGTACATAAATATACTACTTATTACAATCAGTACACAGCTTGTAGTTTAAAATCAGTAGCTGATTCTAAGAATATAAAAGATAAATCACGACAGTGAAATCAATCACGTTTCCAGTTTTAGACTAAGCGTCAAAAAAGATGTTATCTAATTGATGTGCAAACGTTTCGTACTACTGCCAATACCTGTCAAAATATATCATCCTAACCATTAAAGATCCTTCAACAAGCAACTGTATGTTTATCAACATTGTAAAAACCGACCTGATTTAAAATGCAGAAATAATCGTTTTTTAAATAGCCGCATCATTTGACATACGTCAGTCGCTTTTAAGACATTTACTTGTTATACGGAGAAAAAGGAGGAAGAGGAAGTAACTTGTCAAACATAAGACCTTTGCATTGAAAAACAAAATATTATATTGCTGATAACAAGTTCAAAGATTCGCAGCACTAAAGGCAAGTTAAGAAATAAGGCATTTCAAATGGCAATACTCACTTTGTGAATACAATACACGATAAACATAAAGCAATGTTATTTTGTTTAAGGCATCACTATTTTAATAACTCGCCGAATTGAACATAACTAAATGAGTTTCATCATAGAAGGAAATAACAATACTTTATCGAGTTGATCATCATTAGAGTGAAAACACTGAGAGTCAATTTTATGAACAGAACAGAATGTCAGACTAATGAAGACATATTCAAAAGATAAAACAATGTACTATGCAGTCAACAGTTTATATTGCTAAGTATACAATCTTCCTTTGTTGATAACATTCTGGTTATCCAAGGACTTAGATTTTAAATACTTCAACATTGCCATGCGCCCGATAGTTGTAAAAGCTCTTCATTTGTATTGTAACCAAAGAGGAATATACCAATTAAGTGGGAAACCATTCCTCTGCCAGATTTTTAAGCGTGCCAGAATGTTAAAACGATTATTCTCATTTGCAGAAGTCACCTCGTGTCATCATTGCAACATTGCAAGAAGCAACTTCATTGGTGCCATCTATCATATCGGCTAAAGCATGTTGTTAATAGTGTGGACTGATGAAAAATACACCATAAGTAATATGTTCAGAGTAGCGTTTTTATGTTTCATTAAATCACATCTTAATACATTATTAAATGCTCGTCATAATTTTACACCTCCAATGCGCATGCTCAAGATAAATTTGACCGCTAGTTATTAACCCAGCTAAATGTTTCAAACCTTATATCGAAGATTTGTATCGGAATCCCGGAATTCTAAGATCACCTTTGGTTCAATTTTAAAATTTACGTTATTATTGATATTCTTTCCAGACCGAAACATATGGAAACACTAGATTAAGCAACAAAAAAGGTAATAGTTCCAAATTCTGTTTCAATATGTCCAACGTAATTACAGCAATAATGTCATGAAAGACGAAACGACGTGTTCATGTTCCGCTCGGTCAGCCCTTTCTCTTCAGTAGTAATGTCGTTATGTAATGGCCTAACATCAGCAAATTAATTATTTAGTTGACAAATGCTGTTGGTTTTGTGGGTGTTTAATACAGTTTTGAACGTTTCAGTGTCAGTATCTCATATTTAAATGCATGTACCCCTATGCCATATTACAGTGGAAAGTGCGGGAAAACGTTGCAAGCGTTGTTACTTTTCCGCCTAGAAAAAAATACCTATTTATAACATTTTTGGCATTTCGAGGAGAAGATGGCTCGAAATCGGTTAATTTATTGGAAATGTAAGGAACGCTTTTCAAACCAAAGAAGATACCAGATTAGATAGGAAAGATGCAGTAGCTTCTTTATCTGGAAGGGTGATAATCCGGGGCGTGTTTAGATAACAATTCCTGTACGATTAAGAGTAACACGTAATTCTTATTAGTTGATTTATATGCACATTATAAATTATATATACATAGATTAAAGAATGTTCCCTTTAAATGTCATGTTTTATCTCAATTCATCGCAACTCTAACTTTTACTTTTTCTCTAAAATACAGAGCAACAATATACTTATCTCTCACATTTAACTGCACACTTACGGCCAAATATTTAGATACAAAACTTAATTAAAAAGTGTATACGCAATTGCTTTGAATACCAAGTTCGTAATTGAAGAAGCAATTTTGCGTATGGGACTTTCTATGAGAGCAGAATGTGTTACAGTTATACCGGACAAGGGGCGGTATTCATAAAATATATAAATTCAATAGTGTGTAAATGTAGCATTTAAAAGTCACGTGACAAGTACAGATAAATAAACCGATGCTCTTTAAGGTTGACTTAGATTTACGTGAATGACAAATCAAGTAAATTTCGAGTTGGAATAATACGCAAAAACAGCAAAAAATACAGTTGTCGTAATCCATGTGATACATAAGTAAGTAGGATTAAATGCATAGTAAAAGAGTTTATCAAACAAATTATTCGCTGTAGCTATTACAGTTTACAAGATATCTCCAAACAAGTTTTTCTGCAAAAAACAGCAAACACACTTATTCATCTTTTTTCATAATAATTAGCAATCGAAAAAAAAAATACTAAATACATAAAATTGATAATTACTGCAAGTTTCTCAAATCTGAATTAAATTGGTAATCATCACGAACAGAAACACGTTCAAATTATTCATTTCTTTAAACATATTTATTTTGCAAAAACTGTGCAACAAGTTTTAACATCATTACATTACTCACTTTCGTTTGAACGATTTTACGTGAGACAGTGTTCTTGTGTTGAGTGAGTACCCGGAGAAAACCAGCTTGGCCTGCTTGGTGATCACAAACCAAACTCACATGCGCACAGCATGAACACATTTATTAGGTATTGCAATAAAATGTATATAAACCTGACAAACTCTGTGAAGAGTTTATCTCCCAATGGATTTACTGTTTTGGATTTGGTGCAATGTGGAACAACTTTGTGCAATATGAAAACACCTTTGTGCAACTGATGCAATACGGAACACCTTCTGCATCGTGGAACGCCTTTGCGCAAAATGGACCACCTATGTGCCATATGGAATACCTTTTTGCAAATTATGCAATATGGAACACCTTGAAGCAATATGGAACATCTTTGTACAAATGATGCAATATGGAACACCTTGATGCAATATGGAACACATAAATGCAATATGGAACACCTTGATGCCATATGGAAAACATTGATGCAATATGGAACATCTTGATGCCTTATGGAACACATTGATGCAATATGGAATACCTTTTTGCAACTGATGCAATATGAAACACCTTGATGCCATATGGAACACATTGATGCAATATGGAATACCTTTTTGCAACTGATGAAATATGGAACACATTGATGCCATATGGAATATCTTTTTGCAACTGATGCAATATGGAACTCCTTGATGCCATATGGAATATCTTTTTGCAACTGATGAAATATGGAACACATTGATGCAATATGGAATACCTTTTTGCAACTGATGAAATATGGAACACATTGATGCCATATGGAATATCTTTTTGCAACTGATGCAATATGGAACACATTGATGCAATATGGAATACCTTTTTGCAACTGATGAAATATGGATCACATTGATGCAATATGGAATACCTTTTTGCAACTGATGAAATATGGAACACATTGATGCCATATGGAATATCTTTTTGCAACTGATGCAATATGGAACACCTTGATGCAATATGGAACACCTTGATGCAATATGGAACACCTTTATACAATATGGAACACCTTGATGCCATATGGAACACCTGGATACAATACGGAACACCTTGATACAATATGGAACACCTTGATGCAATATGAAACACCTTGATGTAATATGAAACACCTTTATACAATATGGAACACCTTGATGCATTATGAAACACCTTAGTGCAATACGAAATTTAAAAACATATCGGATAAAGTATTACTTTGTTAAATTTGCACAAAACAAACAAATACCACATCATGTTGCAATGGAAGAATTCAATATACTGTATTAGCACTCAATAAAATGCGATATCATGAATGTTTAATTGCTGAACTTCGCTTCCAACTTTTGTATTGAGACAGACTTATGAAGAATGTAAAAGTTCCAAATTCAACTTTCGTCATATCAGGGACATACCATTTCCTCTAGAAACAATATTCAAATTAGTCTTAAACTGCATAGGCTTAGTTTAAAGTGATCCAAATACCGTATTCGCCAAGGGCAATAGCTAACGTATTTTAATACATTACTATGCTTTCTAACTACCCTAGGTTGATTAAGTCGGAGTTTTCATAATACAACATTGTTCAAAGTCGCTTTATTGTCTTTAGTTAGCAATTAGTGTAGGTGAATAGTGTTTTATATAAGTGCTGGGATTGCATAGGCATAAAAAAACAAAATCACATACTTATATCATTAGTATATTATCTACCGCACGTATCATGAAATGCTAGTTAAGCTTTCATTAATCATTAATTTCACATTCAAGTTGTTCTAACATCGTTTTAAATATCTCTTCATATCTATCAGCTCAGTATGATTCGTTGTTATAACGACCACTTAAGAGTGAACATCGTGGAAACTGGCGCTATAATGAAATGACATGTGATAAACTTAATTATAATTTCTTTCTCTCAAACAGTTCAGAGAGTACAACACCAAGTGCACAATTTGATGCATGTGTTACTCCAAAAAGAATGTTAGCTAAAAATATACACATAATCAAACATTTGTATCATCATATTATTAGCCAACAATGGTTGAAAATATGTTTCGGCTTTATTTGGCAGTATTTTAAAAATGGTCCACGTATACTTTTCATATTGATCATCCTTTTTGTGATAACTGTTGGTTGTTGAAACGTCAACCTTTCGATCCTAAACATAAAAATTGTAAGGTTTTGATTCCACTGATAATTTTATGTGTGTAATTAGTCCCATACTATCGTATGAAGTCCATATTCTAATGTCATTAACCATGATGACTTGTTTTGCAAACAAACCCTTTAATATCAAATGCGTTCGTTTATTGTGTTTCGTTTGCTTTTTTATACGCAAACCATTTCAGGGGTAGAGTCAAACATTTAGATGTACCCATTGCATATGTCCTCATTTATTTTGAAGTCTCCTCCGGATCCCCCTTGTATGAATTAATAATGCACTTCTTGTTGATGATATTTTAACTACTATCACATATCGTGAAAATACGTTCTTAAATCGAAGAGCATATTAATGTAAGATGTCTGAGATTTCGAACTTTTGTCAGGTTACAAGAACTTTTCCAGAGAAACAAGATAATTGCTACCTGTTTGAAGCTCTACGACCACACTATAATGTTTGCCTTATTTGTAGAAAAAATAAATGAACCAAAGTAATATTAAACAAGTCACTATTTCATAGTCATCATTGTCGAGATCATGACCAGTCTGTGTTGGATAGATACACATAGCATACTTTTTTAACTCTGCGATGGTAATAGCTCTCTGAAAATATTTTTATAACATGTTCTTGAACAAAAACTCCCATAAACGCTATGCTCAAACATATGTTATTCAATTATCTTAGAAACTCGTCTGACCCCTGCAAGTTTATGATTTTTAGTTGTATATCGGCAACCAGTTAATACAGTTATGCCGATAACAAAACTGCTAACAACATCCCTCCCAATCTGTTAGGTTTGTCTCTTGCTTTATTTCTCAGCATTTCATATGTATTGTAACCAAAGAGGAATATATCATTTGAGCGGGAAACCATTCCTCTGCCAGTATTTACAGCGCTCGTGCGTGCCTCGATTCTTTGCATTCGTTGAAACGATTATTCGCAGCTGCACAAATCATTTTGTGTCATCATGAAAATATTGCAGGAAACAACACCAATGATGCCATCTATCATGTCGGCTGCAATCGCCGAAACATGCTGTCAAAAATGAGCACCACTAGAATATATATCATAAGTCATAATTTAACCATTGCGTAATTGGTGCCCGATATTTCAGATGTAAACACTTTTTAGACATTTGGACAATCATTTGTCTTATAGCAACCGCCGAATGCCTTACCGTTCTCTGATAGCGGATGCACTACCAAACACCAAATACTGTGACTATTTGTTGCGGACAATAACATGTTATGAATTACGTATATGCCCTAAGCATTTTTTACTAATTATTGTGTATTCCTTTTGTTTTAACTTGCAATGTATGACTTAAAACATATTGCACAAACACTAGATTTTGCACTGGCATAAAATAACTATTTGTTCAGTTCTGTGTTAAAGATTAGGAAAAAAGAAACTGTTTTTTTTGTCATATCCATTGACGACCAAATGTTTAGTTCAGCGTAGGAATACCAGATATTCAAATAATGCTAGCGTAATTACAGCATACGGCCTGATCAAAGAAGAAACGACATGATAATTTTGCTCCATTACCCGACCATTTCATTTCAATCGCACCTTCGTTATGTCAAATTTACCATCTGAAAAATACTTCCATTTGTCGTTTTAAGAAATGACCCTGGATAAGAGGAAACTTTTTTAGAATGTTGGATCTTAGAAAAACCCGTTTGCAACAAAATGTAGGCAATCTGAGGAAAAATATTGATTTTATTTGAATTCTAAATTGCGTTATGCTCTACTTAATTGGAAAAACGTGGAACGGTTTTCAAACCAAAGAAGATAACAGATAAGATAAAAAAGAAGCAGTGACTTATTTATTTGGAAGGTGATAATTCGGCGCGTGTCTAGATAACATGCCATATTTCTAGTATGAAACTTGATTTGCTAGTTAAACGTAGAATATTTTAGTTGATTCATCATTATATTCAGAGTTAGTTAAAGTATGTTTGATTTACGCGTCTGTATTCAGTAATGAACTAAAGTAGAACAGGGGATGTATTCAATATCGTTCCTATCCGTCTACTAAGATACGCTTCAGTAATTTCATCAATCAGTTGGCCAGAAAGTATGTCTTAGTTGGTAAATGAATATAACCCCTAGTCAAAGTTAATACCAAATCAGTCCAACACCATGCTTATGTGTTTTTGTATAATAAATCAGAACACACTTATCGCAAAGTATATATCTTATTTCAAAAACATTTTACATCAATACGCAATTCGCAATGGAAATAGAATCTTAATATGTAAAACTATAATGAGATAAAACTTTGTCACAATAAAACTTGATCAGTCAAAAGAGAATCTGATAAAATTCCATGGTCCTAAAAACACGTGCCTTATCATACAATTAACGGTAAGACCTCACATGTCGTTTCGGATTCCTCTGATATAATTGCTTACTTGTCTTATGACTCCCTTTCTTGAATTTGCAATCTTCCAAAATACGTTTCAGCGACTTAGATTTATCGATAACATTGACATCATCTTGTGAGTGACCTTGCAATAGATGACTGGATTATAAAGACTGCTAGCGCTTCAATTAAAATGCAAATTATGTTGTAGCACA